>NC_066585.1:193591131-193896279 GCF_024323335.1 Lathyrus oleraceus
ATATTCTGGGAGTCAAGATAGTCATCACTGAGAAATCTATTGCCTCCCTTCTGAACATAGAGAAGACAGGAGGCAGATGCATCTACAACATAAACCATAGGGCAAAATACTTGTCCCAGGAAATCAACCCTACCATTTTCCAACAGAGTGCTAAAGGAAAGAATTCCAAGAACAAGGAGCTACATCAGAACCTCCGGGTCTGGTTGAAGATCATCTTAGGCACCATTCATCATCTCCCTGCTTCAAACTCTTCTGACTACATCAACACAGATCAGAAGTGTATCTTGTACTACATTCACAAGGGTCTGAAACTGTGTTTACCTGCACCCCTCTTCAAGTACCTCAGAGACTCAGTCAAAGACACCATAAACAACATGAAGACAAGGAACTACATCCCTCTGGGGAGACTCATATCAGATGTATTGATTGAGAGTGGCTTAGTGGATCACCTGATTCAGCTCAGACTCATGGAAGATGTCACCATTGACACTGGAAGACTGCTGAATGCTCGGAATCTGAAGAGCATGGGAATCATTGATCAAGTCAGAGCCAAACCAACACTTGATACCTCCTGGGAAGCACTCAGGGATCAGAGGGAGATTCCCAACGGACTCTACCTGTTCTCCAAGATTGACCCTCCAGAGGTAGTAGCTTACTATCTACAGGACCTTGCCAATCAAGGGGTGGACATCTTTGACTTCACAGTGGACTGGCTTCCTGAGCATTCACCTAACTTCATGAAGAGGATGCGGGAGCCCTCTGAGAAGTCCAAGAAAGCGAAGAAAGCAAGGCTGGGAGAATCTTCTGGGTCAAGACCTCCAGTCCCTCTGGCTGGCTCTCCAAGTAAGTTTGTACCTCTCTCTCTCTCTGTTAAAATAAAACCTCTTTCTTCTTCTCTTCCCCAAACCACCCCTATATACACCACCTCTGACACTCCTCCCTCATCCACCAGAACATCTCACCCACCCTCACTAAAGTTTAACCTTGCTACCACCACACTACCCGTTTCAGAAGAAGAAATGCTGAATGAAACCACTTCACCATCATCATCACCATCTCCACAATCCCCACCATACTACAAACTCTCCTCCGACACCGAACCATCTGACCCCCAATCCCCCACTCTGGCTCAGCTACAAGCTCGTGCTCTGGCCTCTCAACAACCATCACACTCTGAACCTGAACCAGAAGTCACTTCCCCACCTCCTGAACATCCAAATCCCACCACACCTGAACAAACACCACCACTTGCACAACAACCAATCCACTCTGAACCACAACCAACCCAACCATCATCTGAACCACACCCAGAACCTGAACAAACAACACAGTCACCCTCTAACATTCCACCACCCATCACTTTCGCTGCCTCCATCACTCCCACACTCAATCTCAGTGCCCCAAACTCACCCTCTCCACCCTCCCCAGCCTCTGCCATTGAACCAAAAACTACCTTTCTTACCCTTGAAAAAGCAATTCCAGTTTTTGCAGAGTCTTCAGTCGAGAAGGTCAAGTCTCTGACCATCAATTTTGGCATCAGTGATGATCCCTCTGCTATAAGGATCCACTGGAATAGAGTAATAAGTTGGATGACCTCTAAAGCCTTCAAACTGAAAGGCCTCTCTGAACAAGTTCGCAACGACTTTATCAGAGACGCTGATATTGGACTTCAAGAGAGCTTAGCCAGAGAAGCTGAGGAACAGGCAAGGAAGGAAGCCAAAGAGAAAGCACGCCAAGAAGAACTACAGCGAATCAGAGAAGCTGAAGCCAAGGCTGCCGCTGCTGCTGCTGCTGCTAAGGCTGAGGCAAAAGCTAAAGCCGACGCTGAAGAAACAGGTCGTATTGATGAAGAAGTAGCTGCCAAAGCCAACGCTGATGCACTGACTCAGGGGGAGCACTCCAATTCTGGGTTCGTCCCTCTAGTCTTGAAGACTCTAGAGGAACTGCAGAAAGAACAACAGTTAGTTCGGGCCAGGCTGGATCAACAGGATTCTGTCAACATCAACATTCAGAACATGTTGTCCCAGCCGCTCCAACGGATGCCTCCGCCTCCAAACCCTTAGGCACCTAGGCTATTTGCTTGTTTCTTTCTCTGTTTTGATGCTTTTTTGCTTTCTTCTATCTTCCCTATGTGATGCTTATATGTAACTGCTATCTTTATTAATATCATCTTTTTGCTATGTCTTTTTTATTTTGACAAAAAGAGGGAGAACTAAAAGAGCTCTGATGGAAACATAACTAAATCTTCTCAAAGCACTGCAAACATTATTAAAAATTATTACAATTAATGACTTAAGATATGCAGGAAAGTAGCTAAAGCACTAAACCAAGGAAGGTCCAGTAAGAACTTCTGATTAATCCAAGGATCTAACTCAGGGGGAGTTCCCTTTTCTATCTGACCTGAAATATTTCTATACTGCTCCACCTCTTCTCTGTATTGTTTTGTCATCATCAAAAAGGGGGAGATTGTAAGAATAAAGTTGGTTCTACAATGTATCTCTAAGATTTTGATGATAACAAAGGATGAAACAAAAATGGTACTCTAACAAAAAAATTCTTAAGTATGCAGGACTCTGATCAAACAATCAGATAGATTAACACATCAGATGCATAATTCAACTATCAGATGCTACTCAGAGAAAATGCGTCCAAAAGGTTCTGACTCTGATCAACGCAGTTAACAACGCAACAGAAAGAAGTCAGAAACTCTGGTAAAGAAGACTGAATCCAGACTCCGAATCTGAAGAAGTCAAGAGCATAGAGAAACTCTGACGTGGTCAGATATTATCAACCTCTAACATTAAACCTTGATTTACCAAGACTCTGATACAGATTCACCAGTTCAAAACACGTAACCGAAAAGAAATTTGGTTTTGGAAAGAAATTATTTCTAGAAGGAAATAATGAGGTGCACAAAACTATTTTAGAAAGAAACAAGGAGAGTAATGACAATAAACATTCTCCAATGACCAAGATCCTGTCATCACTCCAACGGTCCTTCTCAATTCCTATATAAAGGACTAAATACTTCACAAGAATATACACCTAAGACACACAAGATACAAAAACTCTCATTCATTCTCTCTCATTTTTTTCACGAGTTGCTGCTCTTACATGAAAAGCTTTGTTCTTATTATTCTGTAATATTTGCTTTTTGTTAGAAGCACATTGTATTACAAATCATATTTTTGTTAAGATATTTCCTCAAGTGACTTTGTGCAGTCTGAATACTTGAGAAGGCTAAGGGATTATTCTCTTTGGCGGTTGTTTGTGTAATCTTTCAAGATTAGTGGATTAAGTCCTTTTTGAAGGTGAAATCACCTTGGACGGGTGGACTGGAGTAGCTTTAAATTTCAAGCGAACCAGTATAAAATTATGTGTCAATTCCCTTTTTATTCTGTGTGTGTCTGTATTCTTAAAAAGTTTTTATTTCCAAAACAATTCAAACCCCCTTTCTTGTTTTTCTCTACCTTCACCACATGCTGATGATATGGTTAGATCATGCCTTTGAGCTTTGATATCCATACAAACCCTAGCTTCATAAGCCCAAGTTTCTTCTGAATCTATGATGAATGATACATATGGATGAATTATGAGTGTATGCAAGTGATCTTCTGATCAAGTGATTGGACGAATAAGTAAGGAAGGAGAGGGCAAATTTTAGGGTACAACGATATCCAAATTTTATTTAAATAGAAAAAAAAATTGCACTTGAAATTTATCAACAGAGTACTCTTCAAAGGTTGAGCTCCATTCTTTTACTGAGGGTAAGGATGAAAATTTGACTCATTCCTAATGGACACCCGTAAAAATACTCATAATGGGTAAGGTAAAAACCCGCAAAAAAGGATACGGGTATGGGCTCAGGTAATTACCCACTAAAATAAGCGGGTATGGGTGCGAGTATGAGCACCTTAGTACCCAACTCGCCTCATACCTGCACACTATATATACTTATATATTTTAATTTATTTTATTTTATAAAAAAATATGTCTATTAATTTTTAAAAATACTTTAATGTTAAACCATTGCGTGATTTTTTTTAAATAACCATATTTTCCAAATTAAATCCTGAAATAATTAGTTTTTCAAAAAAATACCGAAATAACCACCTTCCAAACAGATACGTTAGTTGATCTGGTGCATCCATTTAACATTAAGAGGAGGCGCCAGCTCCATTGGCGCATGCTTCCAAAGCATTGCATGGAGGCGTCAAGTCTACTGACGCATGCATGTGTCTTGCGCCCATACTTCTGGCGCATGTATGTGCTTGTGGCGCCTAGCACTTTGGTGCATGCATTTCATGGTTCATCTATAAATACATTGCGTATTTCCCTTATTTTTTCACACAACTTTTACCCTCCAACCACATTTTCTTTCATTCTACTTCAATCTCCTTCAATTTTTTTATTTTTAACCATGTCTGGATACATTCACAAGAGAAATGTCAATTTAATTTTTTCAGTCGTCGCACCTCCGATAAAGATTCGACTTTGGAATATAGATTCATTTGAATGTCTTAATTGGACGTTGAACCATCGGTTAGATGGAGAAATTACAAATGGTGAAAGGATTAGAAGAATCTAATGGCTTTTGTCCATGTTCAACCAAAACGGAGATCTGCGTGAATGGGTGGATATTAAGATTGACAGAGACATTCATTGGATGATGCATAATATGTTCAAAATTGTTTTGATGGTTGTAATCGCTTAGTTATAGTAATCGTATTTTAATTGTTTGTGTTGTTTGTGTTGTTATTTATGTGTTGCTTGTGTGTTGAATATGTTATATTTGTTTGTGATGGTATTTCCTCACAAAGTTATTATATGAAATAAATTTTGTTTTTTATATATTGCAAAAGAGGTACATGTAAATTTATCTTGTTGTACTCGTTCCAACACTAGGACAGTTAGTACGATTGTGACCTGGTTGATGGCATGAACTACATAATCGAACCATTTTGTTCGTCGTATCCATTTCGGTTTGAATACGGGTGCTATTTGGGCGACCATTTTTCTTTCTTCGCATAACTTCATTGTGCCAGACAATGTCCCCTTGATATTCTGGTTAGTAATCCTCTTTTGTAACTACTGAAAAACTAATTTTGTAAACATTGGATATGCTTATGACTTTGTAAACGTCAGATAGTAAGTAGGATGGATCCCTTCGAACCTTTGAACATGCCCCAATGACATGGGAGCAGAGTGTACGAAAGACTTGGAACTTTCCGCAGTCGCATCAACCTCTATCTAGTTCCACTCGGTATTGTCCCATCGACATGTCTTCATTGTGATCCATGGACTTAGCAACATTGTACCAACCTTTAGTACGGTCAAACACTGTGATCACGTGTATGTTTACTTTGGCAGCTTCGTGTCTAATGAATTTCATTGAAGCATCACTGAACAATTGCCCAGATTACAACATTGAACTCCATTTGGAACGTCTGGCCTCAAACATTGCCCCTAGCCTGAAATATGTTGCTTGCACCAAAGCGGTTATAGGTAGGTTTCAGATGCCTTTGAAGACAAAGTTCATTGATTCCACGAGATTTGTTGTCATGTGGCCCTAACATTGACCGTTGTCGTATGCCCTAGTCCACTTCTCCAATGGAATATTGTTGATCCACCGTACTGTATTTGCGTTTGACAATCTTATTTCTTCGCGGTAGTGTTTGAAAGAAGGTTCTGATAATGCGTAGTCTGCATTGATAACCTTCTTCCGCAATGTTTTGTCTTTGATCTTCCGCATAAAATTCTGAGTGATATGTCTAATGCAGAAGCCATGCGTCGAAGGAGGATCTTGCCAGCCATTATCAATGTTTTTGTATGCACTAACTATTGAAGGGTGTCTGTCAGAGATCAAACATAAGTTAGGTTGAGGAGCAACGTGCAATCGGAGATTTCTTAGGAAAAAACTCCATCCCTCAGTAGTCTCCCCTACAACAAGGGCAAAGACGATTGGAAAAGAATGTCGCCAATTTACGGGAGAGACATTCGGTCAAGCTATGGGGCAAGGTATTAATTTAAGATATCTCAAGCAATATTATGTTAGTATAACATTGACCGAAGAATCTACCAAGTACGAAAAAATAATTAAAGCTCGGTGTTATATTATGATTTTATTTGGTAATTTTTTATTTCCCGAAAGTACTGGTAATACGGTAAATATTATGTATTTACCGTTACGAAACATAAATAAGGTAAGCATATATAGTTGGGGTTCAGCAGTTTTGGCCCATCTATATAGTGCGATATGTAAAAATGCCAAAAAAAATACTTTTACTTTTTATTCATGCGCATATTTACTACAAGCACGAGGTTGGTCAAGAATGTCGTCACTCTCCCCGGTAAATGAGAAGTCATTCATATTCCCGTTTGCAACAAAGTAAGTTTAAAATTTTACCATATAATTAATTAGACTTTATATTACAATTAACTGTAAATAATATTTTTCAATTGTTTTTTATCTAGGTGGTCAGTTAGAGTGATGAACTACAATAGGTGTCTGAAATACATTATAGTAGTCTATCACAATCTATTGGATCACATTGGACCAAACGATGTAAGACTCCTACACAATTCTATTTTAATTTAAAAATAATTATCAAATTATTTATCATCTAATCATGTCGTATTGTTGTACAGTTTATCTTGAGGCCATATTTGGGTCTTGATCATCAGGTTAACGATGATGATGCTACAGTTTGGAAAACAAAGACACATATTATCCAGTTCACTATTGTGGATATGCACCAGAGTGACCAGGTAAAACTGCACTTTGACATGCAGCAATAAATTCCAGAAACTCTGACGTGTTTGGGAGATTGGCATCAAAAAATAGTCGATGCCCAATGGGATTATTCCGACTGGAGAGACTTCGCAAAAGAGATGTGTCGTTATTGGAGGAATCGACGATAACACATCTTAAACAAATCAGTCATACAGGGTGCTAGACCAATTCAACAGTATATGGCATGATTTAGGTCGGTTACAACACAACAATTTGTGTATGAGCCAAGGTATTTGATTGATCCACGCCAACTAGCTTCATCATCATACGCCCAACAAAAATTCCTTGTCCAACACCAATGTCAAACGACCCAAACCCAACAACCAACCTCACACCATCACCCTACCACATACACCCAACAACCAAACACCTAACCTCGCAACTCATTCATGTCAAACACCCAACCTCGCAACCCATTCATACCACACACCCAACCTCAAAACCAAGAATCAAACCCTACCCACCAATAACCATACGCATCCACCACAACAGTCTATAGCCCAGATGATTCATACGATTCACTTTATCGTAGCCCCCCCACCAATGACCACCCAAACATCCCATCACCACAACACCCAATCATTGTTTAACTATAGTACACCCCAAGAACCATTGCTTCTTTTCCAAAACGATTCAATGTCCCAATTCAGACAACTATATCGTCCATAATTCACCCAACCACGTAGACTCAACTACGACAACATGGACACCGAACTCCATTACGAAAGCACTGTTGGCCAGAGTCCCCCGGCTATTGGGAACAAATGATGACACATCTATCAAATACCGCTGGACCTTCCACCGGACCTTCACATCAGTCACCATTGGATCATGTCAACACTCAAAGACCCCAAACACCTCAGGAAAATCGTGGAAGCCCTCGAAGACAGACTAACGTGTCTGGATGTGGAACAGGGGGGCGTTTTAATCGGACCGGTCATTGAATTTTTGGTCAATTCCATGTAATTTTTATTATAACATAAATAAATAAAAAATTCAATATTTTTTTTAATTAATTGTTAAATAAACATTTAAAATTAAAAAGAAATTAAGGTGTATGCGCCAGATGAATTGGTGCATACACCAATGCATTAACACATGCGCCATGGTTGTTGGTGCCTCCATGCAATGATTTGGAAGCATGCGCCAACTCTAGTGGCGCCTCCTCTTAATGTTAAATGGATGTGCCAGATCAACTGGCGCGTCTGTTTGGAAATGTGGTTATTTCAGTATTTTTTTTGAAAAATTGGTTATTTCAGGATTTAATTTGAAAAATGTGGTTATTTTAAATTAAAAAAAGAAATCCCATTGCGTATTTAATATATGTGTTTGTTTATTTTATAATTCGACAAAATATTTTTTGAGAACTTTTTAATGTTCTTAAAAACTTAAAATGATATGATATTTTATAATTGATCTATTTATTTTTATTAGAAATGTGGGTAACGGGTACATGTACAAGTACTTACATACTCACTAGGCACGGGTACGGGTACTAAAGTTGGTGTCCATATGGGTATGGACTTGGGTACAAGGATTTTTTCCATCTGCGGGTATGGGAATGGATACTATAGTATCCTGCCCCTAACTGGGGATTATTCTAAAAATACAAAAACGACAACATCAACACCTTTATATGAGATAGATTGTAAGGGGAGAAAAAATATTTTGTTCAGTATAGAAGAACATTGAAGATTTTTTATGTCTTGCGATTCATATGCTTGGGAGTTTGGGATAACTTCATATTAGTAAGGATTAGGGTCAAATCTATTTAACGAGTGTTTTATGGTAAAATTTTATTATTTTATGCCTCGGTTAAATAGAAAAATCGAAGGGTTAGAATATTTTGTTTACACTAATAAACAAATAAAATCATAAACTGTGATATCTGGGAATCGAAGTTTGTACTGAGTTGTTTTTTCACCTCGGTGTTTTGAAAATCCGAGGGAATATATGATTTTTTTTAAATAATAAAAATAGCGCGCCTTGCCTTTATAACTCAGCTTTCTATTGTTCAAGGTGAAAGTTTTATCATGAAAAGCGTTATTTGCTATAGTGCAAATATTTTTATAAACAGAAAAAGGTCTATTGTTGATACAGTCATTTTTATAAATAGGAATAAGTTACAAATATTTTTATATGCGAGAGAAGTCTATTGTTGATACAATTATTTTTATAAATGAGAATAAGTTACAAATATTTTTATAAACGTACACACGAGTTCTAAGCGCTTATACTGTATCAAATAAGTGTATTGTTTTTACAAATATTTAAAAAAAATACTATTTGCATCAAAGAATAACGGTTGATGTATGTAATTAGTCTATATTTATAATTATGTGAATGTTTATGATCTCTAAAACAAGTTTCAAAATTAACAAATGAGATATCGCGACGTATAATATTAAATGTTTTATTTATGTTACATTTGTTTTTTAATGTACTATTTAAATAAAGGAAACAAAGTTGATAGATTATATTAGTTTATGTTTATAATTCTCTAAATATTAACGATTTAAAAATATAAATTTAAAATTGACAAAATGTATTATGAACCTATAGTATAACTCGTGCTATTGCACGGGTTTGTTACTAATTATTATAAAGATTTCACTTGTGACCAATAAACCCAAAAAGTATTAAAAAAATAATGTGTTTTCATACTACAATTTAATTTTTTTTATGCGGTGGAAATTAAGCTTTTTAACTAGGGGTGGCAAAACGGGCTCGGCCCGCGGGCCGAGCCCGTTTTGCCCGCACTTTTGTGCGGGGTGGGCCAAGGATTTAGGCCCTCATCTTCAAATGTGTCCGCCCCGCCCCGCCCCGTTTTTTTCGCGGGCTTTTACGGGCACGTGTATTTACATAAATTTTTGCATTTTTAGGCTTAAATAGTGCAATGCCCGCGGGCTTTCCCCGCCCCGCCTCACTTTTTTGCGGGGCGGGTCTAAGTTTTAGGCCCACATCCTCAACTATGACCGCCCCGCCCCGCCCAATTTTTTTGCGGGCTTTTGCGGGGCGGGCCTAAACGGGGCGGGCATGCCCGTTTGCCACCCCTATTTTTAACAATGATATGAAATAAACTTTTAATTTGAATAAAAACTAAAATAGTTCTAAGAATAAATTTGTATAAAAAATAAATATCAAGAAGAAAGATTAACTTTTGAATAATATTAAACTTGTCATTAAATTAATCAAAACGATATCATAATAGGAAAGAATAAAGATGAATGAGAGAAAGAGAAAAATCGACCACATCCTCCGATTATTATTAGAAGCAATAAACAAATTTTTTAGATTCATGAAATAAATGATGTATCTGATCATTATTATATATCAGATATATCAATTATTTAATGAAAAAAAAATGTTTTTGTTACTTATAATAATGATCTGAGAGTGTATTATATTATCCATTCAAATGTATATTTTACATTAAAATATATATGATATTTATAAGAAATAGATGTGAGTTACAAGCACATAAATGTCATTAATTATCATTAATAATCACATTTAATCGTAGAGTAAAGGTAAATAAAATTTATAGGGAAAATGAACCTCCATATTAAATATTATTCATAAAAGTCCCTTATGCCTCGTTAAAACTTTATTAGAAAAAACGCAGTGGAAAAAAGTGGAAAAATTGATAGTGAAAAAAAATAGTACAATATCATTTGATGAGAATTATCTCATTAAAATCATACGTGAAAAACTCAATGGGACAAAAGCATGGTCAAAGGAAAAAGAGTGCAGAATATACTTGGGTCTAATGTCCAATCATAGTCTCAAATATTAGACTAAGTCATAATAGCTTGCAAGGACGAGTGTTCGTCTTCCACTTAAAACACTGGTAAATATTCCAAACTTTTTCATAACAAAGATGGATGAAAAAACTACTTGGGTGTGATGTCCAATCATAGTCACGGGTATTAGATCCAAGACGTAATAGCTTGCAAGTCCAAATACTCGTCTTCCATTCAAAAACAATCCAAGACATCCAACCTTTTGTATTTTAGCATTAAACTTCAAACTCTTTTTTAAACAAAAGATGTTTTATTTCGAGACGATGCAAAACAACGTTTTGTCCACATATGTGTGAGTGAGCTAAACGATATTTTTCCACGAATATTGATTTGTAAATCCATTGTGTTGTGATAAAAATGCCCTCTCCTCTAATTGTTTAAGGTAAGCAATATTTTTTGTTCAATTGTGACGGAACAACTTTTGCAAAAATCGACCTGCAAGCAAATATTTTCTTCCCAAAACTACGTAGCCTTGAGTTCTCCATTGCACCCGAAGATATGTGGTACCAAGAACCGCAATCTTGTCTGACACCTTAATAAAATAAACTTTTTGCAACCCCTTTCCTTTTCTCTTTGAATTTTTAATAACTCAAGAAAGCAAACATTCAAAAGCTAACACTTATGCGTAAAACTAACTAAATGGTTCCCGTTGATATAATAGATGTGATGGGTGTTAATACATTCTCCTCGCATAATCGACTCTCGAACCTGATTTGATTGCGACGACCATATCTTTGTCATCTTTAGTTTTATCAATATTTTCCCTTTTCTTTTTTGAAATAAATAAAGTTCGGTGGCGACTCTATTCAATCACTCGCGAGTGTACGATGTGCTCATGGTAGTATTTTTCGCGTCACGACAGCAGCCATATGAGCTTTTAGGATCCAAACCCCATTTGCATCCATAATGCATAACACCTTGTTCTCTATGTGAATCTTGTAACCCTTATCAAGCAATTGACCAATACTTAGAAGGTTACACTTGATTCCTGGAATATATAACACATCTTTGATAAGGAAGGTCCACCGTCCCTTCTCATGATCAAAACATCATCGATCCCATCATCCTCTAGACTGGTATCATTCGCGAACTTCATTTTGTTCTTCATGACACGAATGATTTTAACAAACCAATCTTTCCTCCCCGTTATATGAATACAACACCTAGAGCCCAAATATCATTCCTCGCTGAACTGAATTGCCTCTCACACAGTGACCATTATGTTTTCTTCTGCCGGTAACCAGTTACAACTTTTACGTTATTGGTTACAACATGTTTCTGCAGTGTTTCCAAAGTTGTTGATGTTGTTATCCCGCAGCCTATTACTGTTGCATTCTTCCTCTCTGGTCATGAACAAGAGTGTGTTGTCCTTATCAAACTCTTGTCTTGCAACTTTGGTTTCATCTATTTGAAGTTCCTTCTTGTTCACATCTTGCTCTTGCCCATCCTTTTCGTTTCACCTCTAAAGTTTCCTTGAGCATCATTTTTTTTGTAGCTGCTCTCGTTCCTTTGATAAGTCAAATTCTTAGAATTTTGAGACTCTTTTCTGCCAAAATTCTGAAAATTCCCTTTCCTCTTCATAGGGCAATTTTAGATAACACTAAAATCATTAAGCATGGAGTACAGGTATGAAAAAGAAAACTCCAACGTAACTTCTAACCTTGAATTTAAAATATTAAAACCTTATAACAATACACAATCACTTAATACAAAACATGAAACATCTTTATTTATCTTTAATTATGCGTTATTTTCCTAAGGTTGCTTATTCATTTTATTTTCATATTTGGTAGCTACTACAAGGAGAGGGTATTTTCTATGACAGGTAATGCCACAAGTTTCAGACATGTCTAAATCCTTCCCTGCAACTCCATCAGGTAATTTCCAATCAAATTGGCACACAAGGTTTGCTAGCACCAACTCAATCCCAGCAATAGCAAATGACACTCCAGGACAACCCCTTCTTCCAGCTCCAAATGGTATAAGTTCAAAATCCAATCCTTTATAATCTATTGAACTATTCATAAACCTTTCTGGTTTAAACTCTAGAGGTTCTTCCCAACTTGAAGGGTCTCTTGCAATAGCCCAACCATTAACAATTACCTGTGTGCCAGCTGTGATGTCATAGCCATCTAGTTTGATATCTTCCATACATCTTCGAGGGAGTAACAACGGAATCGGGACATGCAGGCGAAGTGTTTCTTTGATCACTGCCTTCAAGTAGTTCATATTAACCAAATCGTCTTCAGATACATGAGTTTTGTTACCAACCACTGTTCTCACTTCATCTTGCAATTTATGCATTACAGTTTTGTGTCGTAACAGTTCTGTCATTACCCATTCTAGGACTGTGTATGTACTATCCGTACCTCCAGCAAACATGTCCTACATGTAGTAGAGGGAAAAAGCACAATTAAATATAAACAAATTACGTTAGAGTGTGTGAATAGTTTAACTATAAATGAATGATATTACTTACCAGTATCAAAGCTTTTATTGCAGTTGTATCAATTTGGAAGCCAATAGCATTAGTCTTTTGAACTGAAAGCAAAACATCCACAAAATCCTCATTATCATTAACACCAACATCTCCTTCAGAGCTACGACTAATGTGATCCTCAATTACTTCTTCTATAAACTCATCCAAATGTTTGGCTACTCTTTCTGCTTTTCTATAAAAACCGTTTACTTTTCCCAACCAATGGAGCCAAGGTATATAGTCTCCTATACATACAGTGCCCAATAATTCCCCAAACTCCAATAACATTTCCTGAAATTTCTTCCCTCTTCCTTCACGGTATCTCTTTCCTAGAGCCACCCTACATACTATATCATTAGTAATCGTAGAACACAACTCGGATAAATTCAACGGCGACGATGCAGAAGAAGAATACTCCTTAATATATTCCATCATTCTTGAAGTTTCTTCCTCTCTAACACGACGATAAGATTGAACCCTTTTATTACTCAGAACGTGTAACACACAGAGACTCCTTATTTGTCTCCAATACTCACCATATGCACAACTTGCCACATCTTTGGAACCGTATAAAAGGATATCAAAGGTTTTAATTTGTGGCCTATCGGAGAAAACCAAATCGTGAGTTTTCATTATTTTTCTTGCTGCATCAGCCGAAGAAACCACAAGTACTGGAACCTTCCCAAAATAAAGAAGCATTAAAGGGCCATATTTTTGAGATAAAGTTTGGAGTGTGCGGTGAGGGAATAAGCCAAGTTGATGAAGATTACCAAGTAGTGGAAATCTTGGAGGTGAAGGTGGTGAGTTTTTTGTGGTGGAATAATACCAATATTTGATAATGAAGAAAAAAGAGAGTAAGAGCGGAAAGATAGTGAAGAATAGTGAATAGATATTTGCATGTGAAAGAGAAGTTTGTAGAAAGGTAAACATGGCTTAAGCTTTGAGTGATGAAAAAACACTCTTCCTATTCTGATATATCACTTGATGATGTTATGATGTTTATCGATTCTTCTTCTGGGATTATTAATATAATAATAATAATAATAATAATAATGATTGGAGGTGAAAATCTTAGCATTGAATGAAAACCAGACCATATAAATTCTATCTGAATTAGGATAATGATAGAGAGGAGAACAGAAGAGGTTACATTTAACTTCCAGCATTTATAGCCACAAGTGTATCTATCCTTCAAATGCCTACAGTCTTGCTTTTGTACCGAGAGAAGTAAGAAAAGAGTGATCATCACATTTACACTATCTAATAATAAATGGATGCAATGTTTTAGTAGAAAATAATTCTGATAAATGTCTCATTTTAAAAATTTCAAATAAAGATCGAATAGATATAATATTCTTTTCAAAAATTGATTATTTATATTTTCAATTAATACACATATATTTAAAAAAATATTTTTTTTAATCTGTTAAATAATACTTAATTTATTATTTTAATTTTTTAACTAATGTTCCGAAGATACTATTTAGCATTTCCTTTAATTTAAATCATAAATTTTTTTATTTAATAAAATACTATTATGAATAATCAGTAGAGTAATTAAATAAACTAAAATATATTAAAAAAAAATCAAAAATATAAAATCATTCTTAATTCAAGACAATTTTTAATGAGATGATATGATAGAAATAATTATAATAACTTAAGAGCTAATCTTATCTACTACTATCTATTACAAGATTATATGTTCTGGAAATGACTTAATTCAAATGTATTTTTCCCAAATTACATAATTAAATAATTATGTCTAAACACACTTAACTTACCTTTTCATTTTCCACGCATAATATCACTCTCCTCAATACATTGAGTGCTGAACAACTCAATGGTCAAATATAAATTGACCAAAAGATAAAAAGCTTAATGGAAGAATTTGTTGGTTTTTGCATGAAGATGCAGAGGAAGCATAGAAATGGTAGTAGAGAGAAAAGCAAACAGTAAAGAAAGAAAAGAATTATTGTGGAAAAAATTGTGTTTGTAATGCAAGGCAATATGGGTAGAAAGATTTAGCATTGAAATGTATATTTTTTAGTGCATTTTTTAAGTTTCATGTAGCTGTTGGTGTAGTTTTTACTCGATTCAGATAGTTGCAAGGGAAATCAATTCAACTACTTAAGGATGGAATTGACTTAATAAATGGTGCAGACATTGCACTTTTAGAAAGTTGATATTCATATTCTTCTATAAATATATTATTAATTGTATCGTTGGCCTTATCCTTTTATTGATTATGCCATTTTTTTTCCACGTTGCTTAATTGCAGCCACAAAGCTGCATCGTGATTGCATTGTGTCATGTGAGAGAACAGCTACTGGTTCTCATTCACATAACATGTTTGCGTTTGATTTAAGCCGTCTTAGCTGCTATACCGAACTAGGTATAAAAACCCCGTTTTCATCAATTTTTGAGTTTTAGAATAATTTTTTTATGGTATTGGGACTTCTTTTATTATTTAATTTGACAATATATAGGATTTGAAACGCATTTTTTTCTTCATCGTTATGATAGAATAGAATATTTTGTTATAATTAATCATAATTAATTTTTTATAACTATGTTGTATTATAATTAGATAGTTGACCAAATATTACAAATTAATGTATATATATTATATTCAGATCAATGAGAAGGATACGGTTTCCATAATCTTACATGGTATCAATCCTAACCGATCTCTCTCTCTAAAAAAAACAAACAAACGCAGAAACGTGTTTCTTCTTCTCCCTCATTACAGTCCTCCGCCGCATGTTTCTTCTCCCTCCTTGAAGTCTGCCACCGCAACAGGACTACCGTACTCTGTACCGCCGCCGCCGAACACGAGAACCACCATATTCTCTCGCCTTTCGCCTCTGTTCGCGCCGCCGTCGTCGCACCTGCAGCCATGTCTGAATCAAACCATTCATAACACAGTGACGCCGATACCCACAAATCCGTCGATACTGGTGATTCCGGCCAACCCAAGAACAACACGTTTCAAGGTTCCAAATCAGAGTTTCATCCCGCTCTTGCCTTCTCCAATATTAGGAACCACATTCCTATTATTCTTGAGATGGAAAAAGATCAATATGCCACCTGGGCCGAGGTTTTCGCATCCATGCTTGCTCACATCGAGTCCTACATCACATCGTTCCATCTATCGGAAAAGAGCCACCAGCCATTACCGACGCCAACCATGAACAATGGTCCACTCTTGATGTCACCGTTCTTCAGTGGATTTATTCAACTATTTCTACCGATTTTTTGACCACTATTCTAGAACCTAACTCCACTACAATGGAAGCATGAAATCGCTTGGAAGATATTTTTCAGGACAACCAAAATGCTCGAGCTGACACTCTTGAGCAAGAGTTTTCTAACACTCATATGGAGGATTTTCCCAATGTCTCAGCTTACTGTCAACGTCTTAAGATGCTTTCTGATCAGTTGAGAAATGTCGGCTCCCCTGTCAACAATCATCGTCTGGTCCTTCAGCTGATCTCTGATCTCCTAGAAGCTTATCACAATGTTGCTACTTTGATTCTCTAGAGCAACCCTCTTCTAACATTCTATCAGGCTCGTTCCATGCACTTTGGAAGAAGCCGGTATGGCTAAGATGGCAAACACAGGCTCTCATGCTGCTATGCACACCACTCAGCCGAAACCTACTGAAGACACCTCTCAGCGTGGCAACCGCCGCCCCGACAACCGTTCTCACTCCCGTGGCAACCAAGGTCGTGGAGGGGAACGTGGTAACCGCAGTGTACCTCAGACTAGAGCTCTCAGCGCTCCTTCACCTTGGTCCGTTCCTCCTTGGCAACATCAACAGCAGTACCCAACCTGTCAACCATAGGGTTGGACTCCACCACCAGGGACTATGCCACCATGTCCGTATCTCACCTCTCAGTGGACACGCCCTGCCGGTCCTCCTAAGTAGCCAGGCATTCTACGACAGCGTCCTCAGGTGTATGTAATCTCTACCTCATCTCAGATACCGACAAACATTGAGACCACGATGCACACCATGTCACTCCACACTCCTGACAATCAGTGGTACATGGACACGGGCGCAACATCTCACACAGCTGCATCACAAGGTAATCTCTCGTCTTATTTTCCAGTAAGAAATTCAAATCAGAAAGTCATTTTAGGCAGTGACCATGGAATTCAATTCACGACAGCGGACACACACAAATAGCCACATCTCACCAACCTTCACCTTAACCATGTCCTGCATGCCCCGAAAATTATTAAAAATTTAATTTCTATGAGATGACTCACCACTGACAATAATGTTTCTATTTCCTTTGATACTTTTGGTTTTACTGTCTCAGATTTTCAGACGGGGATCACCCTTCTCAGATGTGACAGTCGTGGAGATCTTTATCCAGTTACCACTCCTCCCAGTTTTTCCGGTCTCACATCCAGTCTTTGGCATAGTCGTCTTGGTCATCCTGGCGTGTCTGTTTTGAATTCCCTTCGCAAAAATAAGTTCATATGTTGTGAACCTTTTAATTCTTCTGTCGTTTGTGACTATTGTGTTTTAGGAAAACAGGTTAAATTGCTATTTTTTTATTCTCAAACTACGACTTTAATGCCTTTTGACATTTTACATAGTGATTTATGGACGTCTCCAATTTTAAGTTCTGCTGGTCATAAATATTATGTCTTATTCTTAGATGATTTTACAAACTTCTTATGGACTTTTCCTATTAGCAGAAAATCTCATGTGTTTGAAACACTCAAGTCACTTACTCAACTCATTCAAACTCAATTTTTGCAAAAAGTCAAAACATTTCAATGTGACAATGGCGGTGAATATAATAATGAGCTTTTTCAAAAATATTACACTGATCATGGTCTAGTTTTTTGTTTCTCTTGTCCCCACACATCCTCACAAAATGGGAAAGCGGAACGCAAAATAAGAACCATTAATAATATGATACGCACTATGCTAGCTCATTCTTCTGTTCCCCCATCGTTTTAGCATCATGCTTTCCACATGGCAACTTACCTGTTAAATATTATTCCCTGTAAAACACTTCATAATCAATCACCAACATAACTCATGTATCATCGTGATCCCACCTACACACATCTCAGAGTCTTTGGTTGTCTATGTTATCCATTATTCTCGTCATCTACCATTCATAAGTTACAACCCCGCTCTACTCCGTGTGTCTTCTTGGGTTATCCGCCGAATCATGGAGGTTATAATTGTTTTGATTTGTCTAATAGAAAATTAATAATTTCGAGGCATGTTATCTTTGATGAAACTCAATTTCCCTTCACCAAGATACACTCCCATTCACCTCACTCTTATCAATTCCTAGATGATGACCTTCACCCCTACCTTATACATCAGTGGTAAAATCAAATTTCACCACCTATTGCACATAACCAACCAACACCCACAATCTCAATTGACCAACCACTACCCTCAATAAACCAACAATCATCATCTCCTACCTCTTCGATCAACACACCCATTACAATAAACTCTCAATCACCACCATCAATTCAACAACATCCACCTCCACCTACACGAACCATCACCACCCGAAGCATGAAAGGCATTGTCAAACCCCGCACGATATTTAACTTATCAATCTCTCACTCTGACCACACCATCTCGCTCATACCTAAAAACCCCAAACTAGCCTTATCAGACCCGAATTGGAAATCCGTAATGCAATCTGAATTTGATGCTCTTATTCGAAATAAGACGTGGGATTTAGTTCCTCGTCCTTATGATGCTAATCTTATTCGATGTATGTGGATTTTTAGGCATAAGAAATATTCTGATGGCTCCTTTGAGCATTATAAGGCTCGTCTTGTAGGTGATGGCAGGTCACAGGTTGCAGCTGTGGATTGTGATGAGACTTTTAGCCCCGTGGTAAAACTCGCTACCATTTGAACAATGCTTACCATTGCTCTCTCCAAATCCTGGCCCATTCATCAACTGGATGTCCAGAATGCCTTTTTACATGATGATCTTCATGAGACTGTTTACATGCATCAGCCATTGGGTTTCCGCGACCTCCGTCGTCTAGATTATGTATGTCGGTTGAAGAAGTCATTGTATGGTCTCAAGCAAGCGCATAAGGCATGGTACCAACGTTTGCTGACTATGTCGCCACCATTGGCTTTCGTCATAGCACATCAGACCACTCCCTCTTCATATATCGATAAGGTTTAAACATGACCTACATTCTGTTGTATGTAGACGACATCATCCTCATCACCTCCACTCAGGTCCTCCGCCAATCAATTATGTCACTCTTAGCATCTGAGTTTGCAATGAAGGATTTGGGCCTTTTGAGTTACTTTTTGGGTATTGCAGTATCTCGTCATCCTGATGGCATATTTCTCAGTCAAAGCACCCATGCGTCAAAGATCATTGAACGTGTTGGCATGGCGTCCTGTAAACCATCAGCCACTCCTGTTGACACCAAGCAGAAACTCAACACCTCCTCCGACACTTCTTGTGAGGATCCCTCCTTATATCGGAGTCTTGCAGGGGCCCTACAGTATCTCACCTTCACTCGACCTGATATATCATATGTTGTTCAACAAGTTTGTCTTCACATGCATTCCCCTCGCACGGAAAACATGCTTGCTCTTAAGCGTATTTTGCGCTATGTTCAGGGCACCTTACATTTTAGACTACACTTATCCCCATCTCCCATTACAAAGCTTATCTTCTACATTGACGCTGATTGGGGTGGATGTCCTGACACCAGACGTTCTACATCTGGTTACTGTGTTTTCTAGGTGACAACCTTATTTCTTGGTCTTCCAAAAGGCAGCCAACTCTCTCCCGTTCCAGTGTTGAAGCCGAATATAGGGGGGTTACCAATGTTGTCTCTGAATCGTGTTGGATTCACAATCTTCTCCTGGAACTCCACTTTCCTATTCCTCAACCTTTTTTGGTGTATTGTGACAATGTTAGTGCCATCTATCTATCTGGTAATCCTGTGCAGCATCAGCGCACTAAGCATATTGAGATGGACATTCATTTTGTTCGGGAAAAGGTAGCTCGTGGTCAGGCTCGTGTCCTTCATGTTCCCTCAAGACATCAGATCGCATACATCTTCACCAAAGGACTTCCTCGCATTTTCTTTGATGATTTTTGGACCAGTCTAAGCGTCCGTGAACCTCCCGCTTCGATTGCGGGGGTGTGATAGAATAAAATATTTTGTTATAATTAGTCATAATTAGTTTTCTATAATTATGTTGTATCATAATTAAATAGTTGACCAAATGTTACACATTAATGTATATATATTCTATTCAGATCAATGAGAAGGACACGATTTTCATTATCTTACACATTCAGACAAAAAAACTGACTTTTATAACTCTGCTTTCTGCCATGGCGACACACCGGTAATACTGTCTTTTTGAAGTGACAATATTGTTTTCCTGAAACCAAATATGTACCGATGGAAAATGTTGTTAACCTTTTGAAATTTTCTGATGGGTTTTTGGGCCGTTATGCCATATGACATCTTCTGGCCATGAATTATCAAGCTAGAACTGCAGGTTCGTATGGCCTTCAGGATGCGCGTTTTCCTTTGGGGAGCTCTTCCTAATGAAGTAAGATAATTATTTGTTCTAGATTTTTATTTTTATTGATGTAATATTCTGGAAGGTTATTGATATATCTAATGTTCAATTTGTAGAAATTGCCTGCTTATTCGTTACCAAATCATGATGTGGTATCAAGATCGGTCGTGCCCACTGAGTTTGATGTAAGAACTGATTAGATGTTTGTGCCATTTTCCTAGATGAAGAATGTCTTTTTTAATTGTAATTTAAAGTTTGATCAATGAGGTTTGGCAGTTATCATAATACAGGAAATTACAGCCACATATCCTCCTGAAAGAAAAGAATAGATGGCTGATGCAGTTTTGCTTAAAGATGCAATAGAAGATCTTCCTGCACTATGTTTATTTTGTTCCAAGTTCATTGTTAAATTAGTTTTTTATTCCATAAGAATTTTGATTCCATTTTTACCATGTTTTTTAATCTTATCAAACAAATTACTAATCATGTGAACCATAATGAAATGAGCTAAAGCACTAAACCTCCTACTAAGTTTTACAATTTTAGTGATGTACTATTTGTTGCTCAAATTGTAGGTTGGATAATCTCTCTTGCTCTATAGTTTTACAAAGTTGATGTCAAGCATTAACATAAACTCTTCTTTTTTTTATTTACTAATCAAAAGTTGAATACAGTATAATCATACATAAATGGACAGGTAGATATGAAGCTCATTTATGGGACAAACTTTCTTGGAACATAACCCAAAAAAAGAAAGGAAAACAAGGTGGGGGGTTACTTCTCATTAGTGTTGTTAATAGTATACCATAAAACAACAAATTTGTTCAAATTTTGCAACACAGTAGCGTTACTACAATACTGTAATTCTATACCGCCTCCATGGAAGCTTCAAACTAACTGTGAAATATCTTATTTGACAAACATTTATGATGATGACCGTTTATCTAGACTTATGTCAATTATTTTTATAACAAAACATAAAATTATATTAAATATTTCATATATATTATAAGTAGTTTTAACAATTTATAAGAGAATTTACATGAAAAGGATCATATCTTCTCTATGGAGTTTTGCTCTAGTATTACGGGATTTATCTATGTAATATTTTTCTTTTTTAATCAATATTACTTTCTCATTTTCTTTCTTAATTTTGGATTGCTAACAATTGGCCTGATTTACTTAATTACCAACGGAGTAGATGGAGGAATCATACAATTGATTTGTGAATGAAGTGCAATGGGAGTTCATGAAGATAAAAGGAGAAGTCATGATATAGTTTTAATCTTGGTGCCAAGAGAACCTGGATGCAAATTGGGAGTCATTATGTATGGCTTTATTCATAAGATTCAGATAAGATGGTAAAGACAAAGTTGTTACAGTGGAAGACAATACCAACTTGCATACTCATGAAAAAAAGAATAACAAACAAACCATCAATAAAATAATGAAAGTAAAACTTGAATTCCTAGACAAGAAAATTACTAGAGCCAATATTACACATTTATCGGAATCGAGGTAAAATGCATTTCGTGTTCGACGTTAAAAATATTTTTTTTGCAGTAGTGTTGTAACTTTTGATCCCTTAGTTTGAGCGTTTTAAACAAATCCTCCTATTATAATATTTACACAAAATATTAAAATAAAAATCAAATTTCTTAAGGATATTGATAAAAATCAAATTTCTTTATTGAATCTTGGGAAAGATCAAATATTGGTTGCAAGATTATTCTCTACGGATCTTGCACGCATTTGATTCTGAAGTAAAACAAAATAAGGGTTGAATAAATAAAATCAATATTCAAATATATGATTTTGTGCTCATCTATATATTTAAGAAAACAAATCTTAAACCCAACTAATTTTCTACTCGTGTAATCTATCTTAGAGAACTTTTACAAACGTCTTTATGTTTCAAGCGCTTCATGATTCATATAGTTTAGATTTTCAATATACAACATGCCTTTTATAATGGATGTCCTTTAGGTTTCACGTGGATCACTAATGACAGATTCTTGAGTGCCGATAAACTTTAAATGGAAGACAAAGATTTAAATATCCATGGGTCATGAAGAAAACCGAGGTAAATAAGCTATTTTTTTAAAATTACAATGTTTACATTGAATATTAAAAATACATTGTAAAATCTATTTTCCAATGAGAATTTTTATTTTCCATGCCCAGGTCTCATTTAAGATGTTAGAGATCTGTTTTTCAATGAGAATTTTTGTTTTCTTCACTTGCAATTCATCCTAGAGATTTGCAGTGGCAACTCATGATCAATATTCATCAAAACTCTTCCAACAGATCTCTAGGATAAAATGACGTTTGATGAATATCTCTTTGGGGCGACTACATATAAGTTAGTCTTAGGGTAAAATTTGTTTAACGATTATTTTTATAATAAAATACGATTATTAAACACATATAATTCTTTTTTTACTTACATTGTTTACACAGAATATTAAAATACAATTTTTACAACAAATCTTCTATAATATCCATTTTTTTTAAACAAGAATGATTTTCTGCACTTGCAATTTATCAACTGAATACTCTTTAAAAGTTAAGCTTCCTTCTTTAAATGAGCGTTATTTCAAAAATACATAAACCTCAACATCAACACCATTATGTGAGATAAATTGCAAGGACAGAAAAAATATTTTGTTCAAGATAGAATAACATTGAAGATTTTTTCTGTCTTGCAATCCATCCCAAAGAATGATGCTTGCGAGTTTAGGGCGGCTTCATATTAGTAAGGATTAGAGAAAAATCTATTTAAAAGTGCTTTTATAGTCAAATTTTACTATTTTATGCCTAAATTAAATAGAAAACTGAAGGGTTAGAATATTTTGTTTACACTTATAAAAAAATAAAATCATAAATTATGATAGTTAGGAATCAAAGCTTGTACTAAGTTGTTTTTTCACCTCGGTATTTTAAAAATAGGGAATATATGGTTTTTTATATTTTAAATAATAAAAAATGGGGCGCATCGGCTTTATACCTCACTTTTCTATTGTTCGATGTGAAAGTTTCATTATGAAAAGCACTATTTGTTATAGTGCAAATATTTTTATAAATGAGAAAAAGTCTATTATTGATACAATCATTTTTATAAATGGGAATAAGTTACAAATATTTGTATAAACGTGCACACGATATATAACTTTTCAGATTGCATTAGAAAATTACAATATAATAAATACAGTTATATTAGAAAACAAGTACACGTTAATTCTTAACAAGAACTCTCCAGTCTGTTATTTGCATATCGTTCTTTACCCGTTAGAATTTTATCTAATGCTTGTAGTTCTTCCATATCCCATTTATCCATCTCAAATTATGTTTGCAAAGTAAATTATATTTTTCAAAATGAATTAGAGGTGAAGGAATGAGAGGTGGAAGAACTAGGAGCATTAAACAAAGTTCTAATTGTTAAAGAGCAAAATGCGAATAACTTAGTTGAAGAACACTTGTCTGGCATTGAATGTGAATTTGTTCTTCTAATACAACTTAATTTGTCATATTATAATATTCTAGATCATATTGAAAGGATATATATTTAGTTAGCATAGGCGAAATAAGCATTCCACATGATTTATAATAAACTCAATGTATATATCACAACGATTGTTTATACCAACTGTTGTTAAATGTTATACGCTAAGAGTATTACAACAATTGTTTAAAGTAATCATTGTGATAGGTAGTGCACTACATAACGTATAATCACGGATGCATGATCGTGGTGGAAAACATTATTCATACAACCACCCCTTACTTCACAACGGTTGATCACACGTGGTGGTATGTCTTTTCTAACTGTTGTGAAATATCTTTTACTTAATATATATATATATATATATATATATATATATATATATATATAGAGAGAGAGAGAGAGAGAGAGAGAGAGAGAGAGAAAGAGAGAGAGAGATGACAAACGGGTATGCCCGGCCCATTTAGGCGCTCCCCACAAAAAAACAGAATGGGGAGGGGTGAGCATAGTTGAGGACGTGAACCTAAAACCTAGGTCTGTCCCACAAAAAAAGAATGAATACGATTTTATGAGCGGTAAAAGCTATAAGATGTGTCTCAATCTTGGGGAACACGATTTCATGGCAGATCAAGATAGTGTAACGCAAGAAGCATAAGATGTGTTCAAATCTTCTCAAACAATGGCACCAACAATGGTGCACTCAATCTTGGGGAACACGTTTGCCCTGAAACTCTCCATCAACTGCAGGAGAATAACTTCCCTATATGGAACCAACAAGTTAGAGGTGTGATTTTGTCACACAAACTACACAAAATCGTGGAAAATCCACCCGTCGATGTTAAAACTGATGGTGAAAGGCTTTTGAATATTTCATATGAAGAGAATGAAGCATGTATCGCTCACCATTCATGAATTGGTTATACTAAGCATATATCGTTCACCATTCATGCAAGCATGCATATGAAGTACGAGATAAATTTCACAATAATTTTCACTCACAAATGAAGGCAAGAGTTCATTAACTCCGAGCTGAGTTGAAAACTATCAAGAAAGATAACCAATTTATCCCAAAGTATGTTCTTCGCCTTAGAGCAATTAAAGATTCATTGCTAGCTATTGGTGACCCTATGTCTTAAAGAGATCAAATGGATTCCATTCTTCAAGGGTTACCGGAGGAATATAACATGTTCCTCATGATGATTTATGGAAAAATGGAACCTAATGATATATATCAAGTTAAAGCATTACTCTATGTTCAAGAAGCTCAAATGGAGAAGTATAAACAATAGCTCACAATACCAAGTGCTACAACTAACATAGCACAAGAAGGACCAAACCAATTCTCAGTCAGAAATGCAGGTAGTTATGGATCGTATCAGCATCAGAGGAGAAAATCTCATGGCTTTAGAGGCAGGGGTAGAGGAAGACAACAATATACCCCAGGAAATAGACCTACTTGTCAACTCAGCAACAAATATGGGCATTCAGTTATAGAGTGTTGGAATAGATTTTATGAGTACTTTGTACCCATTCGAGGTAAAACTCAGGTGCAAACTGCTCTTAGAACTGGAACTGATCAGGCTCAAGTGCAACCACAAGTTCAAACTTCCAACACCACTCAAGCCACAACTACTTAGCTCACCAAGACGTCCTTCAAGTTCCACATGGCTTGGATCTCATACTTGGTTTGCAGACTTATGTGCATCCCATCAAATAACCATTTAACATTTCAAATTTGCAAAAAATTCACACACTAGTGCATCATATCATGAAGTCCTAGTTGGTAATGGACATAACTCAACAGTGTCTTCCATAGGCTCAACTAGATTTAAGTCCAAATGCATGCATAAAGCTTATCTTTTGTTGAATAACTTATTGATTAATGTGCTTGCTGGAAATAAAGATTAGCATTCATGGTTTTGATGACGACAACGCATGACAATATCCTTCAAACGATAATCAAGTTATCTTATACATTCAAGTACTATCTATCAAAGTCTTGAAGATACTCTAGTGAAAGATCTGAAAGCTCGCAAAGTGTTAGCCTGAGATTTTTTACTTAGTAGAAAAATCAAAAGAGTGCTAAGATGAATGTTGCATTAGTGAAATGCTAAGTATTAGCATTGATTGGCAAGACTAGCCAACAAGCCCACGTTGATTAAGGCTTCCTGACTGATATTTTGAGATAAGGTTTGGAGGAGTCTCAGGAACAAACTTGGGTAAGCACTCGACACTATGTCGAGGAGGAGTGTTTCGACAAGCTCCAAAGACTTAGAAAATTGAGGAAACCAAAGACAGAATGGATATAACACTATCAACAACTACCTTCGACGAACATGTAGTTACTAGTTGCTTAGAGCAGTTAGAGAACATGGAATAATACTTTTAGCAGTTTCAAAGTGCTGACGACGTGACAGTACATTGGAAGATGAGTTGCATGCAATTGAAGACGTGTCAATTCTTTAGGAGTAAACGGTCATGTCTTGTTCTAATTTTTCCCCTAGATCATTAAATAGATCCATTCACAAGACATTTTCATCATCTGTGTATCATACATGCATTTCTTTAGGCCTAATTCCTAAAAAGTCAACAAGAATAAAATTTCAGTTTTATAGACAGATTGGTTGAAGCAATTTTCGATCGTGCGTAAGATTAGCAGGCGAAAAATTTCGAGTTCACGCTTGCAACTGTCTGTTTTATTAATCTACAGTTCATTTAGTTTAACTCGGCATGCTCATTTTTTTTTTGAATTCACACTCAGTTGCATTTTGATCAGTATGAGCCTTTTCATTCGAGTATTTTTAACTGCGAGATTTGATCCACGACTTTCTGTTTTACAGAACTATATTCTTCGTAGATTATTTTAAGGCATGCATTTTATTTTTTCGCACACTTGCGCGTTTGATTTTTATTCATTCTAATACATTTTTGTTTTGTTTTTTTATCAAATAATCAAGAAAAAAATAGAGATAAATAAATATTTTATTTTATTTTATTTTAATTTTGTTAAAAATATTATAATTTTTATTTCATTTAATTTTAAACTTATTTGACCACTCAACAAAATATCCAAGCACATTTTGGGATTAATTTAAATTTATAACCTTAAGTTGTAGTATATTTTGGGATTAATTTAAATTTATAACCTTAAGTTAGTATACATGTTTGTTGTAGTATATATTTTAAAGATTGTTGACTAATTAAAGGAGGCAGCGGCGAAATTCCCTCACATTTCTCAAAATAAATAAAAAAGCAAATAGTTATCATATAAAAAAAAACTATTCCTACTAAAAAGAAAGGACGTTGCGAGGGATTGGGTTTTTTTTTCTACACAAACCACATTTATGATCTCTCTCATAAAAGTATCATTACCAAACAACATTTTGATAGCCTCTTTAATCTCTCTCTCACTCACTAAACCAAATTAGAAACAAAGAGAAGAAATTAAAAGTCTCTCTCTCTCTCTCTGAAACGCAAGGCACCGTTCTCTTTTTTTTTCTAACCATAACTCACTTCTCTAGATCTTTCTACTAACAACCACTAACCTCATTTTCAATGGGCAACAAATCTCCTTTCCTTTCTCAGTCACCTTTAAAATGAAAAGTCAAAAAAGGTGGAACAAATAAGGACGAAAAGTTGAAGAACTTCAAGCTTCTTCTTCTTGTTTTAATGTCCACTGTTTCTATCACCATTCGCTTGCGTTTTTACTCCATTCTTCTCACATCCACACTACAAGCACCACCATAACCACTACGACAACAACTCCGTGCACCGTCCATCACCACCACACGACCAATTTCCATCTCTGGATACGAAGACAACTCCTCCGGCCGCTCCTTTTTTCGGCGAAAACCGAACCTCTCCTCACTACCTCAAACAAACGATTCCCTCCTTCCTCCGACGAAAAAGGCAGCAACATCAACGCGTAGCATTCAACACTGCATTGGCTAATTTTCAGATTTCAAATATGTTTTTATGTTGTGGTTTTATTGTGTGCTTTGATTCTGGTTTGTGTTAGTTTGTCGATGTTGCTGCTTGATTACTTTTAGTTTTGATGTTGTAAATACTGCTGTAATGATGTAAACGTAATCGGATATATGTGTATATGTTGTTTCTTTGTTTTTATTGGGTCGAAATCAAGTTTATTTGAGTCGCAGCTTCGACATGGTTTGTATGTTTAAACGCCGCTACATTTTCCTTTTGGCATATTAATATTTGGTATAAGAGTTGTCATTTATTGTTTATTATTTATTGTTTATTCTTGCATCGAAATCAGATCCAAGAATATCATGCGTATTTGATTTAATTATGATCGTCAATATTGCATTATGTGTATTTCGTTTTGATTGCGATCATCGTATTTTGGCGTTAGCAATTTATTGGTCGTTTTTCCTCTTGATTCACGTGCAATATTTTCAGTTTGGTTGACATCACGTATTAATTCGAATTCGTACGCACTTTTGGTAGTTTAGCATATCTTTAATTCGCGTTTGTTTTTCACTACTTTGTGTTTCATACATTGCTTTCATTATGACACAATTCGTTGCGTTCGATTTATTTGCGATGAGTGCGCTTCACGTTAGCTACTTGTAATTCGATTTATGTTGACATACAACGATTCAATTTCGTTACATTTAAATCGAATTTAAATTCTGCTTTTAGCAGCTTAGCATCGCAGTCTTGCGTTATGTGAAATTCAAATCGCATCCTCAAATTATGATATTTCACACGTGCATGCTTTGTATTTGTTTAATTTTCGATTTATTTGTGATGAATGTGTGCTTATTGTAATTATATTGTATGTGCATCGTTTTTCTTGTCATATTGGGATTTGAATGATTTGTGGCGTCACGTTAAGCCATAGTGCTAGAATTCTCATCATCACGCTAGAATTTGAGCCATCATAACATATTTTGATTAGAGCTTCATTGCAAAAGCTATATTCCACTGAGTTAAGCCACAACTACAGTTGTCATACCCTAATTTTTACCCCTAAGATCTCATCTCATTTCATCATTTTTCATAGCATCAAACATCTCATGTGTGTGTCTTTTATGCATTGCTAACCTTATAAAAATACAAAAAATATGCGTCTTGTTTGCTTTATAAGTTAGGGTTGGCATCAAGAAGTTCAAGCAGATGGTTATTCAAGGATTTGTGTGATCCTCAACATCTCAAATATCCCATTCATTCATGATGATCAATAGATTCCCTTCATCAACAATCAAGTGCAAGATTTGCATGATTTCAAGTTCATCAAGCTCCAGTTCATCTAGTGCTCCAAATTAGGGTTTTTAGCCAAAGACAACTTAAAGTTGACTTTTTCATCTGAGCATGATCCCATCCTTCAAAACATGATTCAAAGGTATCAAATACATATTTGTAGTCCATTCACGGGATCCAAATAGCTCAAGAAGTTCAATTCATTGATGTTTGCAAGATTTGAATTCATCTAATACAAAGTCAATAGATGATCAAAGTCAAAGTTTGACTTATGACATTTTGGTCAACCATGAATTTCTCAAGTCAATAATCATGAAAATATGGAATATGGTTTATTTAAATCAAGCTTAATCAATAAAATCAAGAAAAAGATCAAAAGTTGTCAAATTAGGATTTTGCAAATTTTTCTAAGTACAAAATTCCATGATCAAGTGACCTACTTTCCAAGGCCATAGTTTTTGATTCAAGCATCCAATGAAAATGCTTGAGGGATTAAATTAAATATGACACTTGATACTACACGTTGATAAAAATTACAAGGAAAAAGCTTTCTTGAACTAGAAGATATTGATGATCAAAGTTAGGGTTTCAAGTTGTTGAAAAATCCAAAACATTTTGAAATTTTTCTAAGTTTTTAACCTTGTCAAGTGCATGACTTTTCTTTGTGAACAATTCAAACCACCACTCTTGATGCTTAATAGCTTCATTTAAAGAGCATACTCCCTACTTTATCTTAATGGAAAAATCCATTCAAAATCCCTTACCAATTGAAAGATATGGATCACCAAAGTAGAGGTTTCACCATGATCAACAAAGTCCAAATTGAGCCAGATTCTTCTAAGTGTTGGTCAGTTTTGGCCACACGAGTTTGAGGCACTTTTTGGACAATTTCCAAGAATTTATAAGACTTGGGATCAATGTGAAACTTGTAGTATCCCATGAAATTTTCATAATGGTACCAAGATTGTGGAAGTTTGATCTCAATACAAGGGACAAAAGCATGGTCCAATGTGCCAACTTGAATTGCATTATGGATAAACTTTGAAAATCACTTTTGGCTAGTACTTGTTCCCTAAGCCGTGAAGGATGTTCTGAATATTGGAGTCAACTTGTACAACCAGAAGTGATTGCTTAGGATGACAACTTAGGAGTTATCTCAAAAGCAAAAGAACTTTTGTACTTTCACCATTTTTTTAGATTTGATCCAAAGCCCATCAAACAATACCAATAACCACTGCACCAAATCTGAATTTATTCACTATAAAAGGAGGCCTCATTGCAATGCTTCAATATGCAAAAAACACCCATCATCAAGAAAGAAAGAACATTTAATCATTCTTGCACTCTTTCCACATTTTAACTCCATTTTAAACTCCAAACAGATTCAACCACAATACATCTATTATTTCATCATAAACACACTCTGCTAACCTCAAATGAATTTCTGAAACACATAGAAACTCATATTTCCATCAAGAACCAGAAATCAAAAATTCCAAAACTCCATTGTTGCTCAAAAGCCAAAATTTTGAAACTCATCATTCCTCCACTTTCCTTCTACTTTTCCACCACAAATACTTTCCATGAACTTCATATAAGTTATTGTATGCATTAGATACGAGTTGTAGCACCTCAAACTCCATAACTACATCTCACTTTTATCATTTGCAAGTGGATTCAGGTAGAACAATTCAGAGGGTCTCTACACAAACTAAGCACGTCAACACACTCCTGGGGACTAAAGGAAGTTAGAGGGATCATTATTTCTCATCTGGAAGTGCTTTTGAAGGTGCAACAAACACACTCCGTTAGGTAAAAAAAAGCTCATTTTGAACTCCCTCATAAAAACACCATTTTCACTTTCTTGTTACCATTATGTTGGTTTTGACACGAGGAATGGAACCTCTAACCTGTTGTTCGTTGATTGTTGATGTATGTCATTTAATTTTTATTTGAAATTTTAGGGTTCATCTGGTTATGTCAAAAATTCGTGAGTTTGAGATAAAATAAATAAAAACTATTGTCATATTCATATTCCTCGTGAAACTCTGATCAATTTGCTATATTCACATGTCACGTTTGGTTCAAAAATGAAAAAGTTGCAATTTTTTTGGAAAAAACTAAAACTTACCGTAACATCACGAGGAAGAAGATGATGTTCAACACCATTTTTTTATTTTTAAATTTTATTTTTTATATATTATGCAATGAGTTGATTATATAATCGACAGGTCGACCTTGATGCAGTAGTTATGTGTTTGTTTGGTTACCTTAGGGTTCTGCGTTAAACACCTTGGACCCCCTTTTTCATTATTTTTGCTATTTCTTCCTTATTTCCTTGTTTTTTATGTTTTTTATTTTATTTTATTATTTTATTTTATTTTCTTCTTTTTTCATGTACTAAATTTTTAATATCAAAATTAAAAAAAATTATTTACTCTTGCTTAATTATTATTATTATTATTATTATTTTTATTTAATGTTTAAAAAATCAAAAATATATTTATTATCTTGTTTAATTATTTATTTTTCTCATTTATAATTTAAATCTTAAAAAAAAAATTAAAAAAACATTTTTATTTCATTATTGTAAATTATTCTCATGTAAAAAAAATCTAAAAATATTTGTACTCTTTTATTTATTTATTAGGATTTCTATTTATTTAATTTTGAAAAGTACTTTGATTTTATTTTAAAACATCTTTGATTAATTAATTGATGCACTTTGTTTGATTGTATTATTAATTATAATGTTCATGTTGTATTCATGTTTGTTTCCAATGTTTGTACACTTTGTTGATCTAATCTTTGAATGCTTGATGCTTAAATAATTATTGATGAATCCGTATCTCTTGTTTCCTTTTGATGTTCATGTGTTGATGTTATCTTGTTATGAGTATGTGTTGCCTCTTGTTTGGTCATTGTCATATTGATGTTGTGTATCATGTTCCTATACTTGACCTAATTATTGAATGTCATGTATTGTTGGTGTACCCATATTCATCTTATTCTATTATTGCCTAATCCAAGAGAAAGAGACTTCTTGTTGACTTTCTTGTCATCCATGTGCATATGTGTGTATATAATTGTTGCCTTGTCTTACTCCCCTTTATCTTAGACCTAGTTTAAAACCTTAGGATTCTTCTTTGAAAATAATTTTCATTAAAAACCTTTGACACTTGTTAATTGACTTTTTCAAACTTCTTTTCTTAAATCAAATACTTTAGCACACTTGTTGATTATATATCCAAGTTGGAGACCTTCTCTTACAATGAGACAAAGATCTATCTTCACTATGTTTATGGTGGTATAGTTGAACATTCCTTCTTAAGATGACAACTTGCCTCTTCTCCTAAAATCAACCAACAAACATGTTTTCAAACTTTTCTACCCGAACTACGAGATTTTGATCCTTCGTTGGTACATAGGCACAAGACTTTATGTCTTTTCAAATCAAGAAGCAATAAAACACACTTCTCTTCTCATCTCCACAATCTTTAGCAAACAACAATAACCAAACACAAATATCTCAAGAGGTCCCTATAGGATACTATAAATGATTAGGGTGCTAGTACCTTCCCTTTTCATAATAAACCCCTGAACCTTTAATCTCTTTATTGCACTGTTTTGCATTGCATATTTATGGGTTATTTGATCTTTTCCCCTTTCCTTGGATAAATTAAAGTTCAGTGGTGATATTTTGTTTTATGAGTCAAGTTAACCTAATAGCCTGGTCTCTGATTCTCACCGCGACAACACAACCCTCAAACAATCACGTTCAAAATTAAGAAAAAAAGGAGGATAAGCAATGTTCTTCAAAGAGGTTGAAAAGGAAGAAACATAGATTACCTCAAGGGACCTTTCGCCGGTAACATCTGGTCCGATAACTTTTGTTGCTCTCTTTTTGCTTTGTCTTGTTAAATTAATGTTGCCTTTTGCGTTTACCTCATTTGCCTTTTTTTGATGTGCTGAATCTTTTTGTATAGAAGTTTATTTTTTGGAATTTTGAAAGCTAGGGGTTTGGGGTTCTGAGTGTGTGATTGAGGGTCCTAGGGCGGTTGTTTGAAAGTTTGGAGTTCATATTTGAACTCGCCGTGTTTGAAACCGTAGGGGGAGTTCATCTTGAACTCGGGCGGCGGCGGTGCCATGACGTTCATGGTGTCGCCGTCTGGACTGATGAGCATCTAAATCCCCCTTTGAACCTTCTCTCTCTCTCTCTCTCTCTCTCTCTCTATCTATCTATCTATCTCTCTCTCTCTCTCTCTCTCTCTCTCTCTCTCTCTCTCTCTCTCTCTCTCTCTCTCTCTCTCTCTTTGCGCGTGTATATCCATCATACATTTGATCATGTTGAGTGGCCTTTTATGTGGTGTTTGATTTTGTTGACTATGCCAAGTCAACAGGGGCTCCCATGTAGGAGTCATCACCATATCCAACGTAGTATGCACTCCTCAAGCATTTGGATCTCGTTTGACTTAAAGGTAAGTAGATCATGTGGCCCCTGGTTAAGTCAGCAGAGTTGACTCCCAGATGGGTTGGATCGTGAGTTGGGCCAACATCCTTTTCTCCTTACACCCGTCGTTTTGCTTGCAACCCCCTCCCCCCTGTTGGGCTTATTAGCCCATTTTTGTTTGCTTTTTTTTCTTATTTTATCTTATTTATTTTCTTTTTGTTTATTTCATTTCTTTTTTTTTTAATTTCAATAATCATTTGTAGAAATAACATTGAATTTTTTTATTTTGCCATTTTATTTAGTTTTTTTTTGTGTGTGTGTGTGTGTGTATATATATATATATATATATATATATATATATATATATATATATATATATATATATTAAAAATTTATCATTTGTTTGATCATCTAATTCACGATTAATCTAAAAAAACAAAAAAAAAATTCATTTAACTTATTAAAAAAAATCTCTCTTTTATTTGTAAGCAATTAACTTTATTCCACTTTTAAAATCAAAAAAATTATAAAAAAAGAGACAATATCTCATCATCATTTCATTTTAAAATCAATTCCAATTATCACATTTTTTCACAACCATTTCTGACCAAGCAAATCATCATTTCATTTCGTTTCGTAATGCAAATTGAAAACGCTTGACCCAACATCAAGCTATTTTCTCAAATAAAAATAAAAATGATTAATCTAAATATTTTGACCATTTTCAACAATAATGAAAGAAAAATGCTACTTGGGTGTAATGTCCAATCATAGTCCCGAGTTTTAAACCCAAGTCGTCATAACTTGCAAGTCCAAATACCTGTCTTCCTCCAAAAATTCAAAATGCGTCTTCTTTTTTGCAATAAATTGGATTATAAAGACTACTTGGGTGTAATGTCCAATCATAGTCCCGAATACTAGATCCAAGTCATAATAGCTTGCAAGTCCGAGTGTTCGTCTTCCACTTAAAACACTTATAAATATTTCAAACTTTTTCATAACAAAAATGGATGAAAAGACTATTTTGGTGTAATATACAATCATAGTCCTGAATATTAGACCCAAGCAGTAATAACTTACAAAAATACTCCTCTTTCAATAAAGAACAATCTAACACATTCAATCTTTTTCCCTTTGGCATTAAACTTCAAACTCTTTTTTAAACAAAAGATGTTTCGTCTCGAGATGATGTACAACAACGCTTCGTCCACATATGTCTAAGTGAGCTAAGTGACATTTTCCCGCGAATATTGATTGTGACGAAATAACTTTCTCTAAAATCGACCTACAAATAAATATTTTCCATCCAAAACTACGTATCCTAGTTCTAAATCGCACCCGGAGATATGTAGGACCAAGATCCGCAATCTTGTCAGGCACCTTAATAAAAAAAACTTTTTGAGACCCCTTTCTTTTTCTCTTTGAATTTTTAATAACTCGAGAAAGCAAACATTTGAAAACTAACACATGTGCGTAAAACTAACTAAATGGTTCCCGCTGGTACAACAAATGTGAGAGGTACTAATGCATTTCCCTTGCATAATCGACTCTCGAACCCGATTTGGTTGCGACGATCATATCTTTGTCATCTTTTAAGGGTTTTATTGATATTTTCCCTTTCCTTTTTTTGGAATAAATAAAGTTTGAGGGTGACTCTGTTCAATCACCCGCGAGTGTGTGATGCGCTTGTGGTCGTATTTTTCATGTCGCGACAGTAACCATATGAGCTTTTAGGATCCAAACCTTGTTTTCTTCCATAACGTGTAACACCTTAATCTCCATGTGAATCTTGTAACCCTTCTCAAGAAATTGACCAATACTTAGAAGGTTACACTTGATTGCTGGAATATACAACACATCTTTGATCAAGGAATGTCCATCATCCCTTCTCATGACTAAAACATCACTGATCCCATCAGCCTATAAAGTGGTATCATTTTGCAAACTTCACTTTGTTTGTGGCACAAATGATTTTAACAAACCAATCTTACCTCCCCGTCATATGAGTAGAACATTCAGAGTCCAAATATCATTCCTCGATGATCTGAACTGCTTTTCTCACAGTGACCATTATGTTTTCTTCTACATGTAACCAGTTACAACTTTTGCGTAATAAGTTACAACATGTTTATGCAGTGTTTCTAAAGTTGTTGCTCTTGCTATCCCGTAACCTGTTACTGCTGCATTTCATCTCTGTGATCATGACAAGAGTGTATTATCCTTATCAAACTCTTATCTTGCAACCTTACTTTCATCTACTTGAGATTTCTTCTTGTTCGCATTACACTCTCTTGTAAAATGACCGAATTTTTGACAAACGAAGTATTGCATCTTGCTCTTGTCCATCATTTTCCTTTCACCTCTAAAGTTTCCTTGAGCATCATTCTTTTTGTAGCTTCTCTCACCCCTTTGACAAGTCAAATTCTTGGAACTTTGAGACTCTTTTCCACCAAAATTCTGAAAATTCCATTTACTCTGCATAAGTGATTGATCTCCACCTTATCACTATTTATCTCCTCCATTATTTGATCATGTGCCTTAAGAGATCTTTGTAGCTCCTATTTGCTCATCGTCGCAAGATCCTTCGATTCCTCAATCGCTACGACCACATTGTCAAATCATGGCGTTAAAGAATGCAATATTTTTGCTACAACATACTACTCCACGACCATTTCTTCATGTATTTTTACTTAGTTCACCAATTGAGTAATTCTCGTTGTGAAATCGTTGATGGCCTCCTTCTCCTCCATTTGAATCCATTCAAGTTGACTTTTGTGAGTTTGTAACCTCACCACCTTCGCCTTGTCAGCCCTTGCATATGCCTTCTCTAAGATTTCTCACGTTTGCTTTGATGATTCATAATCACCAACTTTCTCAAAGTTGTCACAATCCACACATTGATTGATAAAGAATAGTGTCTTGAAATCTTTCTTTTTTTCTTCCTTATTCGTTGCTTGATGTGCATCTGTTACACCTTGACAAGAGGATTCACGCTTTCTTGATTGAAGGAGAAGAGCGATCCAAAACGCAGCGGAATTTAAAATTTCTCCTTAGTGATCCTTAGAAATGGGCATGATCAGTGATAGAATCGTTACCTCTTGTGGCGATTGTAACCTTTGATGCAGATCTACAGAGCGATCACGAATGTTGAACGATGACAACGCCTCTACTCAGTCCACACGAACAGATTCCTTCAATCTCAGTGCTAGCTGCTATGAATGAAGGCTTTGAATGAGAGAGAGAGAAACGAAATTGCAACTGCACAAATGCTTCTACACAAGGGTTCTATTTATATAACCACTTATGTGGGCTGCAAGCTAAAAAGCCCACTCAAGTGTATGTGACCCATATCTTATAATATGCCAAAATCACTTAAGCGCGTGGTACCTTACCATATTTCGTATTCTACTTAAGTACACCGTACCTTACGATGTTCTACAATTCACTTAAGTGCACCGTACATTACGGTATTCCTTAGTTACTTTATCTCTCATCAATCCTTCCTTTTGTGTGTGACCCTGTAGGTTTTCGCGGCATTGACAATTATATTAAATCACGTATTTAACATAATAAACAGTGAGCGGTATCTAGCAACACATCACTGCTACCCAAGACACGAAAATGTCATGTGATCTGACAAATCCTTTTGTGATAATACTTATGTGTACAATTACCCTTTTGCCATTATGTCTATATTGAACACAAGGCATAAACCGTGTCATCCTTGTCCAGTTCAATATTGGGCCCATAGACATTTATCATGTTACGCAGGATGGGCAAATTCCATCTAGGTCACTCATGTCCCTTAGCATGCTTCGTGGAGTACCCATCAACTGTCTTTATGGTCATCCAGTTACGGACAATGTTTGATCAGCAATAAGGCACTCGACTCTACATCTAGGGTCCATAGTGGTTTCAGGTCGAAGGGTGGTATACACCATTATCACCATGAGAATAACTTATGACACTTTGCATAACATTCTATATAGTATTCTCATAGCGGGTCAATCTAGTATAAATATTACTCTTAATATTCATACCTATGTTTAAGACTTGATAACTCCTTATCCATGATCCATGAGATGTGATCATCAGTCTATATACATAATAGTCTTAATGCTTTAATATTATCCCACTTCACAAAAAGCTCGACTACGGATACTTTAAGAATAATGTCCTTATGTTTAATGTGATCTCATGATTAAGTCACACTTGATACATTAAACGAACTAGCTATTCTAGGGACTTTATTAAACAAACATAATAAAGCAAAAGCCTTTTATTATTAATAAATAATTCGATACAAGTACCAAAAGTATTGGCCTCTATGGCTTACACCAACAATCTCCCACTAGCACTAGAGCCAATCAGGCATACCCCTAATGCCCATAGATCTAGTATGACCATCACGCTTCTGCTGCGCAAGAGGCTTTGTCAGTGGGTCAGCAATATTGTCAAGTGTTGGTATTCTGCATATTTTCACATCTCTTATATCTATTATCTCTTGAATGAGGTGATAACGCCTAACTATGTGTTTGGATCGTTGGTGAGATCTAGGCTCCTTAGCTTGTGCGATAGCACCATTGTTATCACAATAGAGACCAATGGGAACCATAATTCTAGGAACTATGCCAAGTTCACTAATGAACTTTTTGATCCAAACAGCTTCCTTTGCTGCACTTGAGGTAGCAATATACTCGGCATCGGTTGTAGAATCAGCAACTGTATTTTGCTTTGAACTTTTCCAGCTCACAACGCCACCGTTTAAGCAAAACACATAACCAGATTGCGATCTAAATTCATCCTTATCTGTCTGGAAGCTAGCATCGGTATATCCAATTACAGCCAGCTCTTCCTGACCTCCATATATCAAGAATGAGTCCTTAGTCCTTCTCAAATACTTAAGGATATTCTTGACAGCTACCCAATGAGCATCACCAGGATCAGATTGGTACCTACTCGTTGCACTTAAAGCATACGAGACATCTGGTCGAGTACATAACATGACATACATGATATATCCTATTGCAGATGCATATGGAATCTTATTCATGTGATCCCTTTCTTCCTTAGTTGAATGGGATTGTGTTTTTGATAGACGCATGCCATGTTGCATAGGTATGAATCCTTTCTTGGAATCATGCATATTAAAGCGCCTCAACACTCTGTCTATGTACGTACTCTGACTTAGGCCAAGCAGTTTTTGTGATCTATCTCTATAGATTCTGATTCCTAATATATAGGCTGCTTCACCTAGGTCCTTCATAGAAAAGCATTTCCCCAACCAAGACTTTACTTGTTGCAGGGTAGAGACATCGTTTCCAATGAGTAATATGTCATCTACATTTAATACCAGGAAAATGATCATGCTCCCACTAACCTTCTTGTAGACACAAGGCTCATCTTCGTTCTTGATGAATCCATATTGTTTTACTGTTTCATCAAAACGAAGATTCCAGCTTCTGGAAGCTTGCTTAAATCCATAGATTGATCTCTGTAACTTACATATCTTTTGGGCTTCTTTAGGTATGTCAAATCCTTCAGGTTGTGTCATGTACACATCCTTAAGAAGATTCCCATTAAGGAAAGAAGTTTTGACATCCATCTGCCATATTTCATAATCATGATATGCAACGATAGCAAGTAAAATCCGAACAGATTTAAGCATTGCAACTGGTGAAAAAGTTTCATTATAGTCAACCCCATGAATTTGTTTATATCCTTTTACAACCAATCTTGCCTTATAGGTATGTACCCTACCATCCACGTCAGTCTTCTTTTTGAAGACCCATTTGTATCCTATAGGGTTAACTCCTACAGGAGGCTCTACCAAGGTCCAAACTTGGTTTGTGTACATGGAATCCATTTCAGATTTCATGGCTTCTAGCCACTTCTCCGACCTGGGACCAGTTATAGCCTCTTGGTAGGTCACATGCTCATCTTGATCCATGAGTAATACATCACCTTGATCAGTTATGAGATATCCATATCTCTCAGGTAGGTGACGTATCCTGCTTGACCTACGCTAGTCTTGTTCTACTTGAGCAGGTTGCTCTTCCATAACTACTTGTGTTTACTGCTCTAATTCCTCCATAGGTGTATCAATGCTTTGTGATTCTTGAATTTCTTCAAGCTCTACTTTCCTCCCACTGATTCATTTGGAAATAAAATCCTTTTCTAGGAAAACTCCAGTTCGAGCGACAAACACTTTGCCCTCAGAAGGATTGTAGAAGTAATACCCTCTTGTTTCTTTAGGATACCCCACAAATAAGCATTTGTCAGATTTGGGCTCAAGCTTAGTTGAAATTTGTCGTTTCACATAAACTTCGCAACCCCAAATCTTCATGTAAGACATATGTGGTTTCTTACCACTCCATATCTCATATGGTGTCTTCTCAACCTTTTTGGATGGAACACGGTTAAGTGTGTAAGCTGCTGTCAATAGTGCATGTCCCCAAAAGGAGTTTGGAAGATCGGCGTGACTCATCATGGATCAGACCATGTCTAACAGGGTTCGATTTCTTCTCTCAGATACACCATTCCATTGGGGTATTCCAAGAGGAGTAAGTTGGGATAGGATCCCACACTCTTTCAGATGGTCATCAAACTCTAGGCTTAAATATTCACCACCTCGATCTGATCGAAGAGTTTTAATATTCTTACCTAGTTGGTTTTGTACTTCATTCTTGAATTCCTTGAACTTTTTAAAGGACTTTGATTTGGGTTTCATTAAATACACATAACCATATCTACTGAAATCATCAGTAAATGTGATGAAGTACTAAAAACCTCCTCTGGCTGGTATGTTCAGTGGTCCACATACATCAGTATGTATGAGGGCCAAAAGATCATTAGCTCTTTCACTTTTTCCTGTGAATGGAGACTTTGTCATCTTTCCAATTAAATAAGATCTGCATGTCTCATATGATTCATAATCAAAAGAGTCCAAGAGTCCATCTTTATAGAGTTTGGAAATGCGTTTCTCATTTATGTGGCCTAATCGACAATGCCAAAGGTAAGTTGGATTTAACTCATTAGGTTTCATCCTTTTAGTATTAATGTTATAAATAGGCATTTCAAGATCAAGGACATATAGTCCATTGTTCATTTGTACAGTAGCATAAAATATATCATTCAAATAAATTGAGCAACAATTATTCTTTATTATAAATGAAAAACCAAACTTGTCCAAACAAGAAACAGAAATAATATTCCTGCTAATTGCAGGTATATAATAACAGTTCTCTAACTGAATTATTAAACCACTAGGTAAAGTCAATACATAAGTTCCTACGGCTAAAGCAACAACCTTTGCTCCATTGCCAACTCGTAGGTCAACTTCACCTTTTGCCAAATCTCTACTCCTTTTTAGCCCCTGCGCATTGGTACAAATGTGAGAACCGCATCCAGTATCTAATACCTATGATGAAGAAGTAGATAAATTAATTTCAATAACAAAAATACCTGAAGTTGAAGTCTCTACTCCATTCTTCTTATCTTCCAGATACTTTGGGCAGTTTCTCTTCCAGTGTCTGGTCTTACCGCAATGGAAGCAGGAGCCTTCCTTTGCTATGTCTCCACTAGGCTTCAAAGCAGCAACAATGGGTTTGGGTTTGGCAACTTCCTTGTCTTTCCCTTTATCACCCTTCTTGGTGGGTCTTTTGTTCTGTCTCTTTCCATTTCCGATCATCAGGACTTCCCTTTTGACTTCAGATTTTTCTCAGCAGTTCTTAACATGGCTAGCAGTTTAGGAAGAGATTTGTCCATATCATTCATATTGAAATTTAGGACAAATTGACTGAATCTATCTGGTAATGATTGCAAGATCAAATCAGTCGCAAGTTCCTTTCCGAGGGGAAAACCAACCTCTCAAGGTTTTCACATACCCAATCATCTTGAGCACATGGGGACCTACAAGGGCTCCCTCATCTAACTTGCCTTGAAAAAGGGTTTTTGAAACTTCAAACCTTTCATGCCTTGCTTGCTCTTGATAGAGCATCTTCAGGTGTTCGATCATATTGAACACTGCCATGTTCTCATGTTGCTTTTGCAACTCTGAGTTCATGGTAACTAGCATGAGACAAGAAATTTCATTGGCATCATCGACATGCTTCTTATAAGCATCTCTTTTTGCCTTAGGTACAGAACTAGGAGGTTCCTCTTCAGGAACATGTTTCTCCAAGACATACAGCTTTCTATCATGTTTGAGGACAATCCTCAGATTTCGGTGCCAATCTAGAAAATTTGTTCCAGACAATTTTTCCTTGTCAAGTATTGATCGCAAAATATTGTTAGAGGTGTTTGTTGTCATGGTAATATACATGAGAATAATGAAAATATAAGTATCAATAACATATTTAATTAGGCCTTTAATTAAAAATGCTCCCACTATTTTATTCAAAACAAATGACCCTCACCATTTGATTCGGAAAATCCCGTTGGAAGATTTTCTAGTAGGTCGAGATCCACATTTCACTTTGTTTTAAGTCCGCGTAGGCGGATTACACAAAACTAGGTTATTTAGGTAGGAACTCCTTCCAATTGTATCTAATACAACTCTCGAATATTTTAGTTGGGTGAATAACTCCTCATTTCAATCCATTACATGGATCATTTCCAACTGTTGCTTCTAAACATATATAATCTTATTATAATTTGTTTAGTTAAGTTTGACCCATTATTTTAGCAATTGGATATGACAATTATCCCATCACACCTTAATAATATAGAACATGCACCTCACGTAGGCGAAACCTACATTATTCGATACTAGTCTTGATGAGTGCTAAAACTTGGAAAACATAAACTTAATATTTAATTTGAGGGAATTTGCAATTATTCTGATCTCACCGGCTTATTTATCATATAAATCGTCACTCACATGCATCAACATACATAATAAAACAGTTATGGCCCCTAGCGCAATTGTTCTCCCAAGCCAATGAGAGAACCTAAGCTAACCTAATAATGATCTAAGCTTCTCCAAGCAAGATCTTCAAGGTTGTCCTCCTTTGATATTGAATTCTTCTCTTTCTTCATAACATTACATTACATAAAAGAAACTCGTTTTACATACGAGAGAGTGAGATGAGAAAAGAAGTTACATTAAGAGATTAAAAGAGAGGCATGACACGCAAGTCGTATTTTAAAAACCCAAAATAAAATAAAGGAAAACTAAGGCAATAACCGATCACCACAAGACAATAATAATAAACACATTATTATTATTATTAATTTTAATTCTTTTAATTAATTAAAATCAAATTAAATTTCGGCGACCGATCACACTACGCAGAGTTAGGCGGGGTTGAAGGGGCAGTGCCCCTGGCCAAAAAATTTAATGAACAATTCATTTGAAATCGACGTCGTTTTTCGCATCAACACTTGATACTTTAAAGCACAACTCTTGCGCAGTGACAACCTTAATCGCATAACTCTTTGACAACACAACCCTTGTACCGTCATTAACCCTAATGCACCAATTTCAGACCGTCAAACTAATGTTGGATCAAGAAGCAAACGACCATTGATCGCTCAAAGGAAAACAACCATTAAGTGTTTGAATGAATGAAACGGAACATTATATCATATATACTGTATTTTGCATCAGGATTACTTATATCATATATATAACTTGATCGATCTCAATTGCATAACCTATGGACGATCGATGTATCGCTGCTTCACCATATTAATGTCGGATTCCGAAGCATAGTCAACATCAATCATCCAAATCGTACACACATGATGCCAAATTTAATTACTCGTTTATTCTTTGATTCATTCTGTCTTTTAATCGTATTAATACAGAAAATACAGAAAATAAACAGCTATTAGATGCATGGTTTCGTAAGTTGCTCTGATACCACTGAAGGAGAAGAGCGATCCAAAACGCAGCGAAATTTAAAATTTCTCCTTAGTGATCCTTACGAATGGGCATGATCAGTGATAGAATCGTTACCTCTTGTGGCGATTGTAACCTTTGATGCAGATCTACAGAGCGATCACGAACGTTGAACGATGACAACGCCTCTACTCAATCCACACGAACGGATTCCTTCAATCTCAGTGCTAGCTGCTACGAATGAAGGCTTTGAGTGTGTGAGAGAGAGAGAGAGAGAAACGAAATTGCAACTTCACAAATGCTTCTACACAAGGGTTCTATTTATAGAGCCACTTGTGTGGGCTGCAAGCTAAAAAGCCCACTCAAGTGTATGTGGCTCATATCTTATAATATGTCAGAATCACTTAAGCGCATGATACCTTACCATATTTCGTATTCTACTTAAGTACACCATATCTTACGATGTTCTACAATTCACTTAAGTGCGCCGTACATTACGGTATTCCTTAGTTACTCTATCTCTCATCAATCCGTCCTTTTGTGTGTGATCCTGTAGGTTTTCGTGGCATTGTCAATTATATTAAATCACGTATTTAACATAATAAACAATGAGCGATATCTAGCAACACATCACTGCTACCCAAGACACGAAAATGTCATGTGATATGACAAATCCTTTTGTGATAATACTTATGTGTACAATTACCCTTTTTCCATTATGTCTATATTGAACACAAGGCATAAACCGTGTCATCCTTGTCCAGTTCAATATTGGGCCCATAGACATTTATCATGTTACGCAGGATGGGCAAATTCCATCTAGGTCACTCATGTCCCTTAGCATGCTTCGTGGAGTACCCATCAACTGTCTTTATGGTCATCCAGTTACGGACAATGTTTGATTAGCAATAAGGCACTCGACTCTACATCTAGGGTCCATAGTGGTTTCAGGTCGAAGGGTGGTATACACCATTATCACCATGAGAATAACTTATGATACTTTGCATAACATTCTATATAGTATTCTCATAGCGGGTCAATCTAGTATAAATATTACTCTTAATATTCATACCTATGTTTAAGACTTGATAACTCCTTATCCATGATCCATGAGATGTGATCATCAGTCTATATACATAATAGTCTTAATGCTTTAAGAATAGTGTCCTTATGTTTAATGTGATCTCATGATTAAGTCACAGTTGATACATTAAACGGACTAGCTATTCTAGGGACTTTATTAAACAAATATAATAAAGATAAAACCTTTTAATATTAATAAATAATTCGATACAAGTAACAAAAGTATTGGCCTCTAGGGCTTACACCAACATTGATCACTTCAAGAATATTTTGGTAGTCAAACAACACCTTCATTTGTTTGCACCATTTGTCGTAATTCTTCGCATTAATGTTGGGTAGGTTTGCAAGGATTCTTTCATTGAAGATAAAATTCATGTTGCACACTAGGTATTTGGTGGATCGAACCAGACTCTTGATGCAAAATGTTAGAACTTTGAATCACCCAATTGGTGAAAATGGAGTTAAAATTGAGAGAGAGAGAGAGAGAGAGAGAGAGAGAATAATTGACGCCGAGAATATGCACATTACATTGATAATGATACCTCCAAGATATTTAAACAATTACAAGTGAATTGGGACACAAACAACAAGTCAAATGACAGAATTAGAAAAAACAAAAATGTTTCACCTGTAACCAGTTACACAAAATCTGTAAACGGTTACACCTGCTATAAAATTGAAAAATACTAACAGTGATAACCGATTAGTGCAAATGCATGACCAATTACACATACGACAAAATCAATTTTCTTCGATTTATTTGACTTTTCTTTATAACCGGTTACACTCCCATGTAACCACTTACCGCATTTAAATCAGGTCATTTCATATAACACTAAGAGCATTAAACATGGAGTACAAGTATGAAAAAGAAAACTCCAATGTAACTTCTAACCTTGAATTTAAAATATTGAAACCTTATAACAGTACACAATCACTTAATAGAAAACATGAAACATCTTTATTTATCTTTAATTATGCGTTATTTTCCTAAGGTTGCTTATTCATTTTATTTTCATATTTGGTGGTAGCTAGTGCAAGGAGAGGGTATTTTCTATGACAGGTAATGCCAGAAGTTTCAGACATGTCCAAATCCTCCTCTGCAACTCCATCAGGCAATTTCCAATCAAATTGGCACACAAGGTTTGCTAGCACCAACTCAATCACAACAATAGCAAATGACACTCCAGGACAACCCCTTCTTCCAGCTCCAAATGGTATAAGTTCAAAATCCAATCCTTTATAATCTATTGAACTATTCATAAACCTTTCTGGTTTAAACTCTAGAGGTTCTTCCCAACTTGAAGGGTCTCTTGCAATAGCCCAACCATTAACAATTACCTGTGTGCCAGCTGCAATATCATAGCCATCTAGTTTGATATCTTCCATACATCTCCGAGGGACTAACAACGGAACCGGGGCATGCAGGCGAAGTGTTTCTTTGAGCACTGCCTTCAAGTAGTTCATATTAACCAAATCGTCTTCAGATACATGAGTTTTGTTACCAATCACTGTTCTCACTTCATCTTGCAATTTATGCATTACAGTTTTGTGTCGTAACAGTTCTGTCATTACCCATTCTAGGGCTGTGTGCGTAGTATCCGTACCTCCTGCAAACATGTCCTACATGTAGAGGGAAAAAACACAATTAAATATAAACAAATTATGTTAGAGTGTCTGAATAGTTTAACTATAAATGAATAATATTGTCACTTACCAGTATCAAAGCTTTTATTGCAGTTGTATCAATTTGGAAGCCAATAGCATTAGTCTTTTGAACTGAAAGCAAAACATCCACAAAATCCTCATTATCATTAACACCAACATCTCCTTCAGAGCTACGACTAATGTGATCCTCAATTACTTCTTCTATAAACTCATCCAAATGTTTGGCTACTCTTTCTGCTTTTCTATAAAAACCATTAATTTTTTCCAACCAATGGAGCCAACGTATATAGTCTCCTATACATATAGTACCTAATAATTCCACAAATTCCACCAACACTTGCTGAAATTTCTTCCCTCTTCCTTCACGGTATCTCTTTCCTAGAGCCACCCTACATACTATATCATTAGTAACCATAGAACACAACTCGGATAAGTTCAATGGCGACGATGCAGAAGAAGAATACTCCTTAATATATTCCATCATTCTTGAAGTTTCTTCCTCTCTAACACGACGATAAGATTGAACCCTTTTATTACTCAGAACGTGTAACACACAGAGACTCCTTATTTGCCTCCAATACTCACCATATGCACAACTTGCCACATCTTTGGAACCGTATAAAAGGATATCAAAGGTTTTAATTTGTGGCCTATCGGAGAAAACCAAATCGTGAGTTTTCATTATTTTTCTTGCTGCATCAGCAGAAGAAACCACAAGTACTGGAACCTTCCCAAAATAAAGAAGCATTAAAGGGCCATATTTTTGAGATAAAGTTTGGAGTGTGCGGTGAGGGAATAAGCCAAGTTGATGAAGATTACCAAGTAGTGGAAATCTTGGAGGTGAAGGTGGTGAGTTTTTTGTGGTGGAATAATACCAATATTTGATAATGAAGAAAAAGGAGAGTAAGAGCGGAAAGATAGTGAAGAATAGTGAATAGTAATTTGCATGTGAAAGAGAAGTTTGTAGAAAGGTAAACATGGCTTAAGCTTTGAGTGATGAAAAAACACTCTTCCTATTCTGATATATCACTTGATGATGTTATGATGTTTATCGATTCTTCTTCTGGGATTATTAATATAATAATAATAATAATAATAATAATGATTGGAGGTGAAAATCTTAGCATTGAATGAAAACCAGACCATATAAATTCTATCTGAATTAGGATAATGATAGAGAGGAGAACAGAAGAGGTTACATTTAACTTCCAGCATTTATAGCCACAAGTGTATCTATCCTTCAAATGCCTACAGTCTTGCTTTTGTACCGAGAGAAGTAAGAAAAGAGTGATCATCACATTTACACTATCTAATAATAAATGGATGCAATGTTTTAGTAGAAAATAATTCTGATAAATGTCTCATTTTAAAAATTTCATTTTCATCTGTAATTAATATTAATTTAAATCATAAACTTTTTAATTTATTAAAGTACTATTATGAATAATTAGTAGAGTAATTAAATAAACTAAAATATATTAAGAAAAAATAGTAAATGTAAAATTATTTACTTAAAAAAAACATAAAATATTTTAAAAGCTAATTTTTTCTGTCTATCTATTAAAATATTATGTTTTGAAAATGATCACTAAACCCTTTTTAATCCAAATTTATTTATTTCTATTTATAGAATTATTTCAGTCTAAAAACACTTAACTTATTTTTTTCATTTTCCATCCATAATATCACTCTCCTCGATGCATTGGGTCACATAAAAAAAAGTCATTGAAAAGCCTTTTTATCTATCCCGGGGAAAGCAAACGTAGTGTGGTCCGTAAATAAAATTGTTTCACTTACGTATACCAAACAAGACGTCTTATTTTCTAGATTTCCGTTTTGCAGACAAAAGACAAATCAATCAATTTTAAACATGGAGCAAATATTTCACAAACTTCCATTTTTGCATAAAAAAGAGATCAAAGCATTGTGAACATGAAAAGAACGAATGCAAAAAGGAAACCAACAGGTGGAGACTGAAAGGTGATGAGGTAGCGACCGTGACCAGAAACAGGCAGCGCAGTTGTCTGATTCAAAAATGGAACATGGTTTTCCAGCGATTTTGCAACAACGTCAGGCTGTTTCACATGGTTGAGCATTTTGTGGCTTGCGATGGAGCTTTCTTGGTTTGTCGGAGTTTCCTCAGAGGTGGAGTGGTGTTTGAAATATTAAACTTGATTTGGGCCTAACCTTATTATTTGATTTTTGGGCTTAGTTTATTTTGGGTAATGTCTCTAGAAAAGTCTTGTAGTATTTGGAGTGTCTAGATATTTTTTAGGATTGTAATATTTTCTAGAATACTCTTTGAATGTCTAGAGTTGAGAACTCTTTAGAATTAGTGTGTCTACAGTTCTCCTTAGAGTACTATAAATAGAGATGTAATCCTACACTTTTGTATCAAACAAAAATACAAACTTCTCTCTTCCATAAATAATTCTCTTATCTATCAAGTTTCTATTCAAGCCTCTAATATTCCCACACACTTTCCCTAAACACAAAAAGTATTTATTTCCAACAAAGTGGCATCAGACACTACGCCAAAAATGACTTTTAACAGCGCATCTTAGACAGCGCTTTTAAAAGAAAGCGCTGTCTAAGGTTAAAATTAAAATAAAACACGAAAAATGTTCCAAAAAAAATAATGAAAGCGCTGTCTAAGGGGGGGTCTTAGACAGCGCTTTCTAAAAGCGCTGTCTAAGACCCCCCCTTAGACAGCGCTTTTAGAAAGCGCTTTTAAATATAGACCTTAGTCAGCGCTTTTGATAAAGCGCTGTCTAAAGTCTTTAAATTAAAAAAAAAAATTAAAACCAAAAGCGCTGTCCTCTTTCCCTCTTCATTTTTCCTCTACTCATTCTGCTCCCAATTTACACTTCACTGACACACACACAAACACCAATTTCCTCCCATCCAATCAACCCTAAAAACCCCATTTTTCTCAACCAATTCACACCATTGTTGAATCCTTCAAAAAAACCTCAACAATGTCATCATCAACCAAGCCACCGCACTACGCCACAAGCGGTTTGGTGATAGGTTACGCTCTCTGTTCAAGCTTGTTAGCGATAATCAACAAATACGCCATCACTCAATTCAACTACCCTGGTCTCTTAACCGCTTTACAGTACCTCACTTCAGCTCTCGGCGTTTACCTTTTCGGAAAATTAGGGTTTCTTCATCACGATCCTTTCACCATTCCGATCGCCAAGAAATTCTTCCCTGCCGCACTCGTTTTCTTCCTCGCTATCTTCACCAACACGAATCTACTCCGTCACGCTAACGTTGATACCTTCATTGTTTTCAGATCTCTTACCCCTCTTCTTGTTGCTCTCGCTGATACCGCTTTTCGAGGTCAACCTTCGCCTTCTAACCTTACTTTTTTCTCGCTTGTTGTTATTCTTGCTGGTGCCGTTGGTTATGTTGCTACCGATTCGGGTTTTACTCTTACCGCTTATTCATGGGCTTTTGCTTATTTGGTTACGATTACTACTGAGATGGTTTATATCAAGCATATGGTTATGAGTCTTGGGTTGAATACTTGGGGTTTTGTTCTTTATAACAATGTCTTGTCTTTAATGATTGCTCCTTTCTTTTGGTTTCTAACTGGAGAGAATTTTGAGGTTTCGAATGCGATTAATTCGAGTACCGGGAGTTTGTTTGAGATGAATGCGTTTCTTGCGGTTTCTTTGTCTTGTGTGTTTGGTTTGCTTATCAGTTTCTTTGGATTTGCTGCGAGAAAAGCGGTTTCGGCTACTGCTTTTACGGTTACTGGGGTTGTGAATAAGTTTCTCACGGTGGCTATTAATGTGACGATTTGGGATAAGCATGCTAGTCCTGCTGGTCTGGTTTGTTTGCTTTTTACTATAATTGGGGGAGTTCTTTATCAGCAATCGGTTACTGGGAATTGTTCAATGCTATCAGTATGAAAAAACCCTGTTATTCAAATGATGTGATTCAAACTGTTTGCTGAATTTTATGCAGGAATGTTAAATCTGATCTCTGTACTGAACATGAACATAACATGTGATGTTTTTCATTTTCATAGAAATAGTATCAAAATTCTGCATGTGCTTGATATTATGCTTATAAGTATAAGTAAATGATTACTTCAAGCATTACACACTTGGTTAATGTGATGCAGGAGGATTTTGAGGAGCATGCTGCGAAAGTCAAGACTCTAAAAGAGAGTCCATCAAATGAAAACTTGCTTATCCTTTATGGATTGTACAAGCAAGCCACTCTTGGACCTGTTACCACCGGTGAGTTTTCTTTTATTTAAGAAGTCATTTTCAAATCGATATTTCCACTTTTGAATCCTCACTGTCACCTTCCTGCAATAACGAGTGGAGGGTTAGGGCCGGCACAAGCTTAAGGCCGAACAAACCGTTATAAGTTGAAAACAACTTATGGACATGTCATAAGCTATTTCTATAAGATCTTCTAAACAGTTTCGCTAATGTTTATCGCGGTTGCCATGTCATACACTTATCTGATTGGGATTGTGAATTTTCTTCTCATTGCTTAACCCTGATCATGCACTTCGTAATTTAATTAGTTTATTGATTCTTATAGTAGTTTAAAAATTTCCATTAACTATATATGTTATACCATATCACAGTTAGCATTCTCTATTCTCTTTTTTCTTCTATCATAGGATGGTGAAGCTTGTTATCCAAATTTGAAATTTGAAGACTCAATATTTGATTTATTGATTCTATTGAAGTGAGCATGGACGAGACATCAAGAGACTTTTAAAGAGACCCAAGTAGTCGAAGACTTCTATGAGTATATTGCTTTGGTCAGCATTGTAGCCTGATTTTGATGGTATGTTCTGTACTGTAACACTATCTCCATTTGTTCAGGGTTTATCTTCTGGTTGACCACTTTGGAACTGGCTTGACATTGCAGGATTTGTGGCATGGTCTTATTTGCTCATGGCTAGCTGCAAGATCCTGGCTGGTATAATAAGTATCTGTTGGCAGCTTTGCAAGGTAATTCCATAATGCCTTGGCTTATCCATGTGATTGTTGGATTGTCCATAGTGGTTGAGCATGTTGACTAGTTTCATGTTGTGAATGGTTCCAATGTTTACTGACTGGTAGCAGGATTTTGCTTGATGTGCAACTTTGGTTTGCTAGGTCCCATTATGTGCAGGTATGGAGGACAATGCTTCATGGGACTAGGACATGTTGGTCTTAACTCAGTGATTTTTCAGAATATGTATCCCTAGCTTCATGTAGTTCAGTAAGATCATAGCAGGTCAGTATGCCTTGCAAGGATCTTTCATGATTCTGAATTTTTGTTAAACTCTTGTATTCCACAACCATGATCATGTGTAGTGCAGCTTGTGTATCATATGCTTTGGCTTACAGTACAATATGGTTCTGACTCTGGTTATGCTGCCGAATTTCTTGACCATTTTCTTGCATTTCATATCTTGCTTTGTTTCATTAGGCATTCACTCACATGTTGACTTTACCTTGGCATTGTTTCTCACCATTTGTAGGTCATGGCTCCATGGAGAATGATGGTTTAACCAGGGGTGCAATACCGGGGGGAGATTGGTGGGTTGAAATAAGAAGTTTGCTTTTGATTGTCTTATTAGTTAATTGTTATATTTCTTCCTTAATATGTGTTCTTGGATATGTATCCTTCCTAAACCTGGTTCACTTGTTATTGCGAGTTTATGGTTACTATTTTATTTCTTCACTTTTTAGGCCTTGGAGCTGTCTGGAACACTGCAAAAGTTGAGCCAGGGTCAATTGTTGCAATTTTCGGCCTTGGAACTGTTGGTCTTGCTGTAAGTTTCTAAAGTTACAATATCAGATGTTCATGTTTTTCCCTGTTTGTGTGCTACTGTTATGATTCATAATTTGTACTTGACAGGTTGCAGAGGGTGCAAAAAGTGCTGGTGCATCACGGGTTATTGGCATAGATATTGATAGCAACAAGTATGATACAGGTATATATCAAGCTTGGTTTTTCAAAGAATAAGTGCTACAAATCGTTTCTATTCTCCTTTCTCTCAATTTCTTCTTCCACATCATAATTCTTTAGTCTCTGTTTTACTTCAATGTTTACCTCTCTCTTAAACCCTACTTCTCCATAGAAAATTATGAATCCAAAACCCTATTTTTTTACTGTTATTTGATAGATATATAACTTGTGAGATATATTATTGTCAATTGCCAATGATGAGTGAACATGGTTGTAGCTCTATGAATTTTATTGTTTTAGATAAACTGTATTATTTTTTATGGAAATTGATTCTTGATATGAATAATTGTAGAGGATATATTTTTAAATTGGAGGAGGTTTGAGATGATTTGCAGAGAAAATTATGGTTATTTCATTATTTTGAATATTGCAATTGGTTGAACCATGAATACACTGTCTAATGTTCGGTAATTTTGAGTATTTTGATCCTGGTTTAGTCTCTTTTGAGAATTGAACCATGACCATTGAATGATCTACTATAGCTTTTATGTTTTGATATGTGAGCTAAAAGACACGCTAACTAGAATATTGGGTAACTAATGGATGTCATTTTGTTAATTCTGATGATGGTTATCCACGTGTTGGCATAATTTCAGATAACTTGAGTGGTAGTATTGATGAACCTTTGGAGGATGGGGATAGCGCTCTTCATTTGACCTGTTTGTACGGCCATTTTGGATGCGCACAGGTTTGTTATTTTGCTCCTTCAATTTTTTTCTCTTTTATTGTTTTGAAACACGTGAATTATTGATCTTGTATAATGAACGGCAGCTTCTACTAGAAAGAGGAGCTGATTTGGAGGCTAAAGATGAGGATGGAGCAATTCCTTTACACGATGCGTGTGCGGGAGGTGGAATTAACTTGAAATCATGTTTTATACGTTGAAATCTCTTTGTATTTTTGGTTGAGATTTGTGATGTTGTTCTACTTTGAATGGCAATATCAGGGTTTTTGGAGATAGTCCAACTTCTACTTAACAGAGCTAATGACGCCGAGCATATAAAAAGGATGTTAGAATCAGTCGATTCTGAGGGTGATACTGTGAGTTTTTTTACCCTTCTTAAAATTTAAGTTTCTATTCATGAGGCTTAAGTCAATCCTACTAATAGTATAATCTACTATAAATATCTGTGTTTCTTTAGGATGGGGTGGGGGAGTCGAATGTCTAGAGATACCGGCTCAATCCCAATTCCTAGTCCTATTTCATCTTTGTTTACTTAATTTCTTCTGATTTGTTTGCCATATTTTGTCACCATTTTTGCAGCCTCTTCATCATGCTGCAAGAGGTGAGCATGCTGATGTAATTAGGTTGTTGCTTTCTAATGGTGCATCAGCCACAAAGGAAAACTTATATGGAAAGGTATATTTGTTGTTTTTAAATAACTATCCATTCCTTGCTCTTAAAGGAGTTTAATAACAATTAATTCCTTGCTTGTAATTTTTGGCAGACCCCTGCAGAGTTACCTGAACACGGCACAGATGCTAGGAGGCTGCTTGAAGCTGCTACTACTGCCATGGCAACCTAATAATAGACATTAACATGGTGATTAGTACAAATATTTAGTTTAATTTTGATAAAGCTCAATGTTTGTTCATAAATTTGTGTAATTAATGTGTACATTTGTAGTATATGTTATGACTTGTAAATGTGTACATAAATTTGTATATATTTTGATACATTTAAGGCAAAATTGGTTTGAATTGGTATATATATATATTTGTTAGCCAAAAATTGGTAGAAAAAAGGCCAAAATGGCATATATAAAATGTGATAGTCTGTCAAAATCTGGTTGAAAACAGGTAGAAATTCTGGTTTATAAACCTGGAAAAAATGTGGTTTAAAATAAAAGCTTCAAAAAATTTCGTATACCTTAGACAGCGCTTTTGTAAAAAGCGCTGTCTAAGGGGGGATTAGAAAGCGCTTTAGGCAAAAGCGTTGTCTAAGGGGGGGGCTTAGACAGCGCTTTTTGAAAAGCGCTGTCTAAGGTATACCTAAAAAAATTAAAATAGGAGGGTCTTAGAAAGCGCTTTTGGCCAAAGCGCTGTCTAAGGGGGTGGGGTTTAGACAGCGCTTTTGGCCAAAGCGCTGTCTAAGGGGGGGGGTCTTAGACAGCGCTTTTAAGATTTAAAAAAGCGCTGTCTAAACCTTTAGCAGCGGAGGTTTAGACAGCGCTTTAAAGCGCTGTCTAAGGTCTTGTTTGTTGTAGTGAGAGCTTCAAGGTCCTAAAAAATGGCGAATGGAGGTTTCCCTTTCCAAATGTCGATGCTCATAAAGAACAACTATGAAAATTGGAGTATCAAGATGGAGACGCTACTAGGAGCTCAAGATGTGTGGGATATCATTGAGAAAGGCTTCAAGGAGCAAGATGAAACCTCTCTAAGTCAAGGTGTAAAGGAGACATTTAAGGAGTCAAGAAAGAGAGACAAGAAATCTATCTTCCTTATTTATCAATCGGTGGATGAAAATACATTTGAGAAGATCTCCAACGCAACGACGACCAAAGAAGCATGGGACAAACTTCAAACTTGCAACAAAGGAGTGGAACAAGTGAAAAAGATTCGTCTTCAAACTCTTAGAGGTGATTTTGAATGTTTATTTATGGAAGAGTTTGAGCCAATTTCTGATTATTTTTCTCGAGTATTAGCCGTAGTCAAGCAACTTAAAAGAAATGGCAAAGATGTTGATGAGGTGAAAGTCATGGAGAAAATACTTCGTACTTTAAATCCAAGTTTTGACTTCATTGTTATCAACATTGAAGAAAACAGAGATTTAAAGACCACGACTATTGAGCAACTCATGGGTTCCTTACAAGCATACGAAGAAAAACAAAAGAGAAAAATTAAACAAAAGGAGGCTATGGAGCAACTACTACAACTCAACGTAAAGGAAACAAATAATGTGAATTACAAGAGCCAAAGAGGACGAGGTCATGGCCAAGATCGTGGGCCTGTACGAGGACATGGAAGAGAAGGAAGAGGCGGTTACAACAACTACTCTAACAATGGAGAAAGAAGTTGGAATCCACAAGCAACAAGAGATCGTGGAAGAGGAAATTCATGGTCGAGGTGTGACAAATCACAAATCAAGTGCTTAAATTTCAACAAGATCGGTCATTATGCATCTGAGTGTAAATTCTCGAAGAAGGTTGTGGAGAAAGCTAACTTTGTAGAAGAAAAAGGAAGAGAAGAAGAAACTTTGTTGCTCGCGTGCCAAAACCAAGTTGAAGAGAAAAGAAACAAATGGTACCTCGACACCGGCGCAAGTAATCACATGTGCGGCGATCGAAGCATGTTCGTAGAGATCAATGAAATGACAACTAACAATGTCTCATTTGGAGATGACTCAAAGATACCGGTCAAAGGCAAAGGTAAAATTCTTATACGCTTGAAGAATGGGAGTCATCAATTCATATCCAATGTCTACTATGTTCCTAACATGAAGAATAATATTTTGAGCTTGGGACAATTATTAGAGAAATGCTATGACATCCACTTGAAAGAACATAGTCTTTTCATAAGAGATTGTAGACATAACTTGATTTCTAAGGTGCCTATGTCAAAAAATAGAATGTTCCTCTTAAACGTTCAAAATGATGTTGTAAAGTGTCTCAAGACTTGCTATAATGACTCTTCGTGGCTATGACATTTATGATTTGGACATCTCAATTTCGACAGTCTAAAATGTTTGTCAAAGAAGGAGATGGTGAGAGGCTTGCCTAGTATAAACCACCCAGACCAACTATGTGAAGGATGTCTAGTTAGGAAGCAATTTCGGAAAATATTTCCAAAGGAATCAATGTCAAGAGCGACAAAACCGCTAGAGCTCATACACATCGATGTTTGTGGACCAATCAATCCAAAATCTCTTGGTAAGAGTAAATACTTTCTCCTTTTCATTGATGATTATTTTAGAAAATCATGGGTTTATTTCTTGAAGGAGAAGTCATAAATGTTTGAAAACTTTAAGAAGTTCAAAGTCCTTGTGGAGAAAGAAAGTGGTCTTTCCATTAAGGCCATGAGATCTGATAGAGGAGGAGAGTTCATTTCAAATGAGTTCCAAAAATATTGTGAAGACCATGAAATCTGCCGCCCACTAACAGTGCCAAGATCACCACAACAAAATAGAGTAGCAGAGAGAAAGAACCAGAACATACTTAACATGGTGCAAAGCATGCTTAAGAGCAAGAAGATGCCTAAAGATGTTTAGGCCGAAGCAGTGGCATGTGCGGTTTACCTGACAAATTGTTCCCCAACAAGAAGCGTGCATGAGAAGACACCACAAGAAGCATGGAGTGGAAGGAAACCTGGGATCTCTCACCTCAAAGTGTTTAGAAGCATTGTTTATATCCACATTCCAGATGAACGGAGAACAAAGCTCGATGATAAAAGTGAGAAATATGTATTTGTGGGTTACGACTCAAGCTCCAAAGGGTACAAGCTCTATAATCCAAATAGTGGAAAGATCGTCATAAGTCGTGATATGGAGTTCGCAGAAGAAGATTGTTGGGATTTGAGTGTTCAAGAAGACAGGTACGATTTTCTTCCTTACTTTAAGAAGAATACGAAATGGAACAACCAGTGATAAAAGAACATATTACATCACCGGCCTCACCGATACCAAGATTGAATGAAACAAGCTCAAGTGAGAGGACACCGCGACTAAGGAGTATTGAAGAGCTTTATGAGGTAACCGAAAACAAAAACGACATCAACCTCTTTCGTCTTTTGGGTGATTGTGAGCCTCTAAGCTATAAGAAGTAGTTGAAAATGTAAAGTGGAGAGACGCCATGGAAGAAGAAATCAAGTCAATCACGAAGAATGATACATGGGAACTTACTCCACTTCCACGAGGACACAAAGCAATCGGAGTAAGATGGGTGTACAAGGAGAAGAACAATGCAAAATGAGGCATGGAGAGATACAAAGCAAGATTGGTGGCGAAAGGATATAGTCAAAGACAAGAAATTGACTATGATGAGGTATTTTCCCCCGATGCTCGTCTTGAAACTATTAGACTGATCATTTCTTTGGCAGCCCAAAATGAATGGAAGATTTATCAAATGGATGTGAAATCGGCCTTCTTGAATGGTTTTCTCGAAGAAGAAGTTTATATCGAGCAACCACGGGGCTATGAAGTAAAAGGGCAAGAAGAAAAGTCTTGAAGTTGAAGAAGGTATTGTGCAGACTCAAGCCAGCATCGAGAGCTTGGAATATTCGAATCGACAAGTACTTTCAAGACAAATAACTTCATCAAATGTCCATATGAGCACGCACTCTATATTAAAGCGCAAAATGGAAATATTTTGATTATGTGTTTATATGTTGATGACTTGATCTTCACAGGGAACAATTTAAGCATGTTCGAAGAGATCAAGAAAGACATGTAAGATGAATTTGAGATGACAGATATGAGGCTCGTGGCATATTATCTCGGCATCAAAGTAAAGCAAGAAGACAAATGAATTTTTATCACCAAAGACGGCTATGCCAAAGAAGTCATTAAGAAGTTCAAGATGGATGATGTCAATCTAGTTGGCACCCCGATGGAATGTGGCAGCAAGTCAAGTAAGCATGAAAATGGAGAGATTATGGATCCAACTCTTTACAAAAGTTTGGTTGGAAGTCTGCATTACTTAACAAGTACAAGGCCGAATGTTCTCTATGTTGTAGGAGTCGTAAGTCGCTACATGGAAGCTCCAACAACAACTCACTTCAAGGCGGCAAAAATAATCCTTCGATACATCAAAGGTGCAACAAACTTTGGCTTACACTATTACTCTTCTAATAAGTATGAGATTATTGGCTATAGTGATAACGATTGGAGTGGAGACTTGGATGATAGAAAGAGCACTACTGGTTTTGTATTCTTTATGGGAGATACTGCTTTCACTTGGATTTCAAAGAAGCAACCTATCGTCACACTATCAACTTGTGAAGTTGAGTATGTTGTCGTCACATCATGTGTTTGTCATGCAATTTGACTAAGGAATTTGTTGAAAGAGTTAAAAATACCACAAGAAGTTCCTGTCGAAATATGTGTTGACAATAAATCAGCACTTGCTTTGGCAAAGAATCATGTATTTCATGAAAGAAGTAAGCACATCGATACCCGTTACCACTTCATAAGAGAATGCATCGAGAAGAAGGAGGTGAAATTGAAGTATGTGATGTCTAGAGATCAAGTTGCCGACATTTTCACCAAGCCACTCAAGTTGGAAACTTTCGTAAAGCTAAGGAATATGCTTGGAGTCACAAATCAAGTTTAAGGGGAATGTTGAAATATTAAACTTGATTTGAGTCTAACCTTATTATTTGATTTTTGGGCTTAGTTTATTTTGGATAATGTCTCTAGAAAATTCTTGTAGTATTTGGAGTGTCTAGATATTTCTTAGAATTGTAATATTTTCTAGAATACTCTTTGAATGTCTAGAGTTGAGAATGCTCTAGAATTAGTGTCTCTAGAGTTCTCCTTAAAGTACTATAAATAGAGATGTAATCCTATACTTTTTATCAAGCAAAAATACAAAGTTCTCTCTTCCATAAATAATTCTCTTACCTATCAAGTTTCTATTCAAACCTCTAATATTTTCACACACTTTCTCTAAACACAAAAATCGTTTATTTCTAACAAGTGGTCGGACATAATGGTTTTGTGTGTACGCGCTCGGTGGCATTTTGGGCGATTTTTGAAAGATTTTTCAACGATCGAAAAAACACAGATTGCCTCTTTTATTTTGGTTTCAATTCTCCTTCTTTTCTTTTATTTTTGTTTTAGATTCTTTATTTTGTTAGTTTGTTTGGTTGTCATGATTTTGTTGATGATTGATGAAGTTATTTGTCATGTTGATGCGGTGTAAAAGATGATAACGGTGATACTGTATTGTTAAAGCTGACGAAGGTGGTGGAATGTATGATAACGATGATGCTATATTTTTCAAAGAGAAAACAACGTTTCTCTTTTCTGCTTTTTGTCCCCCAACTCTCTACTGTTGCGATTTCTTCAACTTATACTCAAAATTAGGGTTAAGGTACCTCAAATTGACCAAAAGATATAAAAACTTAATCAAAGAATTGTTGGTTTTTGCAGGAAGATCCAGAGGAAGCATATAAATGGTAATAAAGAGAAAATTAAACAATAAAGAAGAAAATAATTATTGTCAAAAAGGAAGATTCTAATAGTGAAGAGAAAAAGAATGCATAACATATTTATTTTCCCTTTCGTGCATACATTTATATGTGAGACAATATTCTTTCTAATAGTTGCTTGAGAAATATAGTTGTCGAGGATGACTTTATAATAATGTTCTTCAAAATAGACATGCATGGAATAGTTTAGGAATGTTAGTTATAAAACCCTAACTAACTTTCATATTCTCCAACTAATTTTGTGAAGTTTGAATATATATATATATATATATATATATATATATATATATATATATATATATATATATATATATATATATATATATATATATATATATATATATTACAAAATATACATTTGGTAACACTAACTTACAAAGGTTTTATATTTAACCACGGTAATACCTTATTTTTTGACGCATTTTTTTTTATATTTACAAAAGACATTACACTACGGTCAAAACAAATAACCGTGATTATATATTGTTGTATGTTGTTGTTGTTGTTGGCATGATTTTTTTTTTTGTATATTTTCGTGTATGTTGTTGTCTTTGTTCTTTTCATATTATTTACTTCGGTTTCATATGTTTTGTTGTTGATTGTTGTTGTTGACAAATTTTTCTCCTTATTTTCTCTTATTTGCGTATGTTGATGTTATTGTTATGTATGTTGATAACTTTTTGATGGATTACAATGTCATGCTAGTTTATGTTAGTTATGTTGATGTTATTGTTATGTATGTTGATAAAGGTATGTATGTTGTTGATAAATGTTATTGCGTGTTGTTGATGTTGTTTTGTTTCAAAATCTGCTTATGTTTCAATAGATTGTTTCACAAATGTTGTTGTTGATAAATATTATTGTATGTTGTTGTTGTTGTTGTGTAATAAGTGCCAAATTATGGTTAATTTATACATGAAAACATGACCTTTATTAACTTGTGTCATTAGATTCTTGTAGAAAAACCTCAATTTTTATGTAAATATCTAACTATATTAGTTTATCATGTAATTAGTTGTAGTTTGCTTAATTTCAAATTATTTTATAGGTATTTATGTTTAGGAGGAGCTTTGATCATCAAAAGACAAATATATGGCTTCAACATGCATTTTTTGGATCAAAGCAATCTTGCTAATGGGGCTTAGCACCGTTGTAGCACAACAGGTCAGGAGCTTTCGTGCTTAGCGCCAAATCTGGCGCTTAGCGCCATTTATGTCGGTTTAAGTTATTTCTCTGCTAGATGCGTTTAGCGCCAAATCTGGGACTTTACGCGATCTGCTTTTTTAGATTTGTATAAATAGCTTTACACTTCGGGTTTTTAGATAAATATTACATTTTGAAGAGAGAGAAACTTAGAAAACAACATGAGATTGTGCTTCTTGAAGATCAGAGTTGGGTTCGCATCAATCGTTGGGAAATCACGATTAATGCATGTTCATCTTCATTCTTCTCTTTGTATCAAGCTACCATGAGTAGCTAAATCCCATTCTTGTTGGGATTGGATGTAGTTCACTATCATAATATGTATTTTTATTGATCATGGCGTTATGTACAACTTATTCATGCATTAGTAACGATGGTATCATTGTTTACTTATTATACATATTGATTTGAACTGTTATTGAGAAATACTCTTTGAATCTCGATCTAGAATAATCATTTATTAGATGTTAAACTCTAGGCATAGATTTAGATTTAATATTCACTTGAGTATCGAGTCTTAATGTTACCGTATTGTTTAATAGGCTAAGAGATCGTTGATTCAACAATATGGTTGAACTCTCGTCGGGAGTTTAGACATAAACACTGTCGACGAGCGATACATGATAATATTGATAAATTTTTAGATTGTGTATAACTGGTTGGTAAATTACATATTCTATCGGTGGATGAAATTCAATCCTGACAAACTTTCATCTCTCTGAAACTTTATTTATCATTCATCCATTTTACATTTTGTAGCTTTAAACCATCAAACATCTTGCAAACTTACGCTTAAAATCATAGTAACTATTGAACGATATTGATATCGCATCAGTCCCTGTGGATACAACAAAACAAATACTTACCCTTGATACCAATACTACAATCAACATATGGCGTTGTTGTCGGGGGTTGGCGATTAGATATTAAAAGCATAACAATAATTTATATCTTTTTAAGCTTCGTGCATTTGTTTGTATTGTACATATACTTGTTTCCAATCACGGTTGCTGAAGTGTTGGTTAGGGGTAACTGCTGGTGAAGAAACAACAACTAAACTAGTAAGAGCAAACAACTAGCCAAGCAAAAGAAGCAACAAGAAGGAGCGGCTAATTGAAAAAGGCGTTGAGCTAACGACGTTAAAGAAGCGCCTGTTGGGAGGCAACCCAAATTTATAAGTATTTAATAAGCCTTGCATTAAGTATTTTAAGTCTTAAAGAGTGAAAGTGGATGGAAAGCTTGACAAAAAATATCATTTTGAAAATTCTGAGCAGCAGAGACCGTGCTAAGTGCGGTCTAATGGCGCTGAGTGCGCCCTACTATACCAGTAAAAATTCTTTTTACTCAGCCCACTTATCCACTTCCATCGATGCCCATTTACCCCATCTTTGTGGTGATTTTTGTTAATTACGTTGTGTTTTGTTTAATTTGTTTTAAGTAGATAGTATAATAGTTTAGTTTAATTTCAAGATTTTTAGCAAAAAATTTGAGTTTATTCTTGTAAGACCCTAATTTTTCCCTAAGATCCCTCATGGCATCATAACATTGCACTTGCATTGCCTCAAGGATCACTAGCATCTTGATTCCCTTTACCTTTGGGTGAGACCTTCTGTGAGTGGTTTGAGATTACCAAGCATGATTGAATTGTATATCATTGCTTTTCTCATTTTGTTTACTACCAAAAACACAAAAATATGTCACTAACATCTTTTGTTTGTAGCTTGAGCAATCACAAGGTCCAAAGCTTCAAGGAGATCCTTTGTACAATTACATGGCCAAGAGAAGATGATAGTAAGCATGGTAATGGTTCCCAAAGCTCTCATCCATCAAATATGCCTCCCTAGTATCTCAATTCATCATTTTGATCAAAGCAAGTCAAAGGGTTTGAGGTTTGTCCCCCAAGGAAACCCTAATCCATCTGTGCACCACAATGCCTTGCTCTTGAAGCAACCTCAGCCCATGATCAAATACAATCTAGGGAAGTTCTTTAATTCATCATTTCATGCATATTTGAACTTATTTGAGTGTCCTCAATCATCAATTCATCAAGGTATGAGTCATGGACTTGAGAAGTTGATAAGTCAATTCATTTGACTATTTTGAAATGCACTGAGACCTAACGTTTTATGTGTTGGTCAAATGGAGATGGTTCCAAAAGCAAAAATGTTCTTAAGGACAATATGAACAACTTTCATGTTTATCAAAAAATTATTTGAAGCTTGAAAGGCCATCTGTCATTCCAATACATTATAGGTCATTTTGACTAAAACCCTAATTTTAGGTCAACTTCCCAAGGACATAACTCATTCATTTTTTATGATTTTGAGGTGTGATCAAATGCTTTGGAAATCTTAAGATGTCTACTTCAAATGTTATGTTGAACAAAATTTCAAAATCTCAAAGGAAATACATGTGATAATGCAAGACATTATAGGTCCTTTTTGACCAAAGGCATTAAAAGGCAAAAAAGTCCAACTTCAAGTGCCCATAACTCTTTCATCAAAAATCCAAATGATGCAAAACTTAAATCCGTTTTGATTGTCTTGAAAAGATATACAACTTTGATGTTGAAGGTTTTTTCATTTGAGGCTTGCATCATCAAAACAGAAGGGCTTGAACATTGGCAAAATTTGGAAACCTTGCATTGACATGTTTTTCACATTACACTTTAAACTCAAATTTCATAAATTTCCACACTTCAAATGGATTTTTTCCCAACACCACAATTGTTCCTTACATCAAGACCTTTCCAACCATTACTCACATGATCATGTTTGGATTTGGCAAATGGCACTTTCGAAGAAGGGAATATTTTGGTGCATTTATGGAAACTTGATTCAAACTCATTGCACATTCCAATTACCTCATATCTACATGTCCATTTCAGATCAAATTGACTTCAGCTTGCCATTCCAATAAGATTTGGGCCCTCCATGCGCCCGTACAGGCCCATGCATGGAGGCCCTCTTCATGCATGCACACGAGAATTCACCTTGTTTGCCTTGCCATTTGCTATAAATAAATGTGCTCAACTCCACTATTCTGGACCCTGATTCAACCTGAAATGCTGTAGAATTCTCTCCATAACCTTCACTAAAGGAATTTTCACTTTTCTCTAAAAAAATTCAGATATGAATTTCAACTTCCTTGGTTGATTTTCAGACCTATAATTCCTCAACCTTGCTTCCTCTTCATCACTAGATCTCATTGCAAGCTTTGGTTGTGAAGAATCGTGCTTACAAGACCTGCATTTCAAAGGTGGATAACAGAATTTTTTCTCTTCGAAACTCCTTGATCCTTGCTTATTTCTTGTGTTCCTTGGTCTGGCTGAAGTCCTCTCAATAGAGGTATTTGATTTGTGCTTTCAATTTTGCAAAAACATGAAACTCATGATGAACACCATCATACTTCCAGCTCTGATTTCTCCATTTATAGGGATCTAGAGTGGAAGTGCATGGTATAGGAGTGATGTACATCACTTCCTCTTTCGACTGATGTATAGATCGCTCCATTTGGTTGAGTTTGCCATGTCTGCAATTCTCACCGGAACTGGAGGTCTCACCAGAGAAGACGGTGGCTCCGGTGGCCGTCCCAACTCCAGATCAAATCTGGACCGTGTGATCTCTTTTCCATATCTAATCTGGACCTTCAGTTATTATGACTTTTTTTAATGCACCCTGCGCTTCAGTTGACTAGTGTGTTTGGTATGCGCGCGCCTGTGAGCCATCTGATGTGCCACGTCATTTAATGAATCTCATCCAACGCGCCAGGCTTTTTCTGATTTTATTAATTTCCATTTTATTTCAAAAATCAATATCTCTTTCATTTTTTACCCAAAAATTATGGGACCAATTGCATTAGTGTCCAAATAATTTCTAGTTTCTATTTCTGTTTTTTAATATTTTTTATTTTGTCATTTGATATTTTTTGTGAATTTTCTCTTTTCTGGTTATTTTTAATTCATTTTAAATAGTTTTTGATATTCAAAAAATACAAAAATATTTTCCTAACCTATTTGAATGATGATGGATCTATGAAAAATATTCTCCTCAATTTTTAAATTGATTTGAGATTTATTTGAGATTTTAGTTCAATTAGGTTGTTTTTATTCATTTTTATATGATTAAAAATAGTTTCTGACTTTTAAAAATGCTGAATTTTTTTATCAAACTTTGTTTGACCTTGTTGAACTTGGGATAAATTACTTGGACCTTTTAAGGTTGATTTGAAGTGATTTTGAAGTTTGACCTTTCCATTATTTTTTAATTCAAGTTTATTTTAATATAAAAAAAATGCCAAAAATATTTTGTTCATTTCTTGACTTCCAATCTTCATCTCACTTATGTTTTTGATTGTTTGACTTTGACTTTCAATGCCATTGGTCAACATATGTAGATTGGTACATGTTATTTCATTTAATGCACTTTAATTTTACCATTTCCATCTCTCTTATCCATCTTCTTCTTTTTCTTCTTTCTTTTGATCAATGAGTTGAAGGTTTTTGAAGTTAGCATTGATTAGGGAGACTTAATCTTCCTTGATTCAAATCTAATTCATCTTGATCAATTGATCAAGTGAATGGCTTTGCATTAAGGATAGGTTATTTTCTAAATCATGCAATAGGCTTAAACCATTACAAGATCAATTTTCTTCTTCTTTTTTGGCATGGCAAGTTGTTGGGACTTGGTTCACTAATCAAGATTCTTAACTTGTGTTTGTTGCCTATATTATTATTGACCGGCCTCAGATAGTTGTGACTTCTACATAAGTCCAATTACGATTGCTTAACATAGCGCTAAATTTGCCTTATGGCACACTAACTACTAACACTAACTATTGACAATTAACATTTACTTCTTGCTCTTTACTTTTATGCAATTTACTATTCTTGCACATATTATCCATTTGATTTTCTCTTTGCTCACTTGAGCATATGTTTATGTTAATGTCATTTGCCTTTTGCTCACTTGAGCACATAATTGTGTATATACTTTTGTGCTTGTGTTTTGTTTTGTTTGTTGTGGACCAAATGTAAAGAAATGGACTTAGTTTCTAGGACTTTCCCTATGCAAAGAAATGGAGAAATGGACTTAGATCCTAGGACTTTCCTTATGCAAAATTGGAGTAAATGGACCTTGATGATGAAGATGGGTTAGAAGGACCAAATATCTAAACTCACTCTTGTCCATTCTTGTTTTACTTCATGGAACTTTTGATGTGTGTGCTTTTGTGCTAGGGATTCTATGAGCTCAGTTGAAGGACCATTGCCATGTTCATCCAAAGTAAAAGATACAAGATATATTGGGGATCTCTTAAGAGACTTGTTTGATTGCTTGAGCTTACTATTTTTGTGATTGCTTATTCCAAAGGATGGGAGCTACTTGGATCATCAATATGATCTCAAGAGAGGAACTCCATTGTGGTTTTCATCCCTTATCCCTCACCTTTTTGCTTTACTTAGGACTTAGCCCTTCTTCTTCTTCTCTCCACTCTAACCCAAGCCAAAACTCTTTGTGCAAACATTTAACCATTGTTTTCAACTATTAGAAACCTAAGCCTTCTGCTTTTGATTTTCAAACTTTCTTTTCATAACACTTATTTTGAGTTGAATCTTTAAGTCAACTTTGACCACTTTTGTATATACTTTTAATTGGTAAATATAACCCATTCAAATTTCTTTTTGTGGTTCCAATGGCCACTTTCTTAATCAAATCTTCCATAACCTTTAGCTATTAGGTTTGAGTTATCTTTGTGGTAGATGTAATACTCGCCTATATCCTTAGTGATGGACAATGAGTCTTCCATGCTTATTATAGGGTTAACCCCTCACTAGCATGTTGAAGCTATCCTCACATGGTGAATTTGTGGTTTGGTTGAGTTTTCTCCCTTTGATAACAAAAGACCTTAAGGCTTTTGGACCAATCAATTCACCAACTTATTTTGAGATTTTTATCCCGAACTACGAGGTTTTGATCCTAATCTTTTTATAAGATGGTACGTAGGCAATGAGTTTATCCATCCAAACACAGAACTTGTAAATAACTTGTATATTCTCTTCTCATCACTTCAATCATGTTTGCACAAATAAACTTTCACAAAACAACAACCTTATAACAAGTGTTGAAAGGGCTCCATAGGAGTACCTAGGATGTTTTGGGTGCCTAACACCTTCCCATTGCATAACCAACCCCCTTACCCAGATCTCTGTTCTCTTTTACTAGTTTTTGTTAAAACTATTAGGTTTATGTTCGCTTTCTAACCATTCCTTTGGATAAATAGAAGTGCGGTGGCGACTCGACTTGTATGATTTACCTTGGAGTTAGTCAATGTCTCTAGTGGTAACGAATACCCCGTTACAGAAAAGTGGCGACTCTGCTGGGGAAGTTTGCCCAGTGGGTTTTGCCTACTTTTCATACTTGTTGTATTGTATTGTTTTGTGACATATTTTGTGCAATTTGGGATTACTGTATTATATGTAATGATTGAATTGCTTGAATATTAATTCCTTGTATGCTTGGTGATCTTTGTGAGATGAGTTCTATACCCGAACTCGAATGCACTTAGGATAGGGGAATGGCGTAGTCTTGTTGACTTGTGTGGAGTTATTCCTTAGCAAGTTGACTTGCAAGTCCATTCACTTGGTGGAGGTCATGTTGGGATCAATAATGTCACACAAGTAAGTTATGGTTAGACATTACTCTTTCCAATATAGACCTTAGAAGCCAAGGACCTTAGTTTACCAAGCCCATCTTGGCCTATTCTTAGGATGTAGTGCGAAAGTCGTTCAAGTGTAAGATTTGATACGATTGTTACGCGATACTACACTTATAAGAGTCTCTCTTGAGAATATTGTTGGAATACGAGTAGTCGTTTCTCTGACAATATCCGAAAGATGGGATGATGACTATGGGAACCTCTTGTAGAACATGTTTGGCAGGTTTAAACCCTAGTACATTCTCTTTGGGTGGTTCTTAACCGAGACTCAATGCTCGTGACTCGCAACAAACCCTTGATTCATGGTTGATCCATTCATGTATCCTTAATATCAATGGAACTTGGGTGTTGATGAGGTGTAAACCATAATCCACCAAAATGGATGATTGATATTAAGGATGATATGATCCATCCCATGACCTTTGTTTGGTGTGCTTTGCTTGATCCTTGAGTGTGATTGTTGCATTCATGCATTCATGCATTTATTTGCAAATTTTCAGAAATGGAAAGACAAAGAAGGAATACAAAGAAGTACAGTTTCAGACAACCAAATTTGAAAGAGTTAAGGAATCTGGCATCCTATGTAATAGATCCCTTGGGTTTCAAGGCTCGTTTTGGGAAGCTTCTTCCTCTTCTGACTACTCAAGTGGATGAAGGGTTGATGAGCGTATTGGTGCAGTTTTATGATCCTTTGTACCGTTGCTTCACGTTTCCAGATTTCCAGCTTTTACCTACCCTTGAGGAGTATGCCTACCTCGTGGGTATACCGATTCTAGACCAGTTGCCGTTCAGTGGCTTGGAGAGTATTCCTACTTCTCAAGAGATAGCAGACATGTTACACATAGATGAATCTCTGGTTGGTGCTCATATGACTACCAAAGGTGGAATTCAAGGTCTCCCTTATGAGTTCCTCATTGCTCAAGCTAATGTGTATGGGAAGGCCATGAGTGAGGATGCCTTTGAGGCCATATTTGTACTTATCATCTATGGGTTAGTGTTGTTCCCCAACATCGACAAGTTTGTGGATGTGAACGCTATTAGGATTTTCTCTACTCTTAATCCTGTTCCGACTCTGTTGGGTGACACTTACTTTTCTTTGCATATGAGGAATGCAAAGGGTGGTGGTGCCGTTGTGTGCTGTTTGCCTCTGTTGTATAAGTGGTTTATTTCTCACTTACCGTAGACGGTCGCCTTCAAGGAGAACAAGGGATGTCTACGGTGGTCCACGAGACTTATGTCTCTCACTAATGATGATATATTTTGGTACAACCGTGTGTATGATGGTGTGCAGATTATCGACTCTTGTGGTGAATTCTCCAATGTACCTCTTCTTGGTACATGTGGTGGGGTTAATTACAACCTTGTTTTAGCACGTCGTCAGCTTGGGTTCCCCCTAAAGGATAAACCTAATAAAATTTTGTTAGAGGGTGTATTCTTTCAGGAGGGTAAAGATCCCCAAAACTTGAAGGGCAGAATGGTCCGCGCTTGGCGCAAGATTCATAGGAAAGGAAGGAAGGAGTTGGGTCCTAAGAATTGTGTTGCTATGGAGCCTTACACTGCTTGGGTTAGGAAGAGAGCATCTGAGTATCTCATGCCTTACGACTATTCAAGACCTACACCTTTGGTTATGGTTGGGCCTTCAACCCTCCCTAACCAAGGAGTAGAGGAGTTGAGAGACGAAGACCGATCACGTGCTTGGATCCGTGAAAGGGAAGAGTTGCTTCAACAGATCAAGGAGAAGGATGCTTTGATAGAGTTCCTCGAACAGCAGGTTATTGATGATCCAGATGATGCATGAACCTCTCTACTTCCTCAGTCTTTCAAGTTTTGGAAGGGGAAGTATGGCCGACTCGCCAAGGAGAAGGCAGATATGGAGGCAGCCTACGAGAGGGAGGTGAAGAGGCTTCGTGCATCCTATCTTCCTGTGTCCCGAGCTTTAGATGACTGTTTCTAGGGATCCATAGGATGATTATTTTCCTTTTCTCTTGTATATGATTGGCAATGTTGTACTTCTTTTCCCCGATAATATCTGATGAGATATTTCCATATGTGATAAATGTTTAATATTTCCAAAATTTGCAAATAGAACCCTAAAAGTTCCTTTGAAAATAAAAGAAAAATCATATGCACAAGCATTGCATGCATCATGTGCATAAACAGGTTTTGTTCCCGGCTTCTTGTCCTGTGGTCTAACTCTGTGTTCTTCATTTATTTTGAAGACAAGCTGACTCACCGGTACTACACCAGAGCCAACATTTCAAGACTGATGGATCATCTAGAACAAGAGAACCGCGAGCTGAAAGAGGAAGTGGTCAGATTAAGTTCCCTGATGGAATCATTCTTGGCTGCCCAGAGCCAGTCTTCTCCGACACCTTCAACTCCTCCCCAGAGGACAGTCATCTCTAAGATCGTCTCCTCAACTATGCCTGCAGCCAGTGCATACTTTGCTCCGACGACCATGCCAGCCGGATTCCCATGGGGGATGCCTCCTAATTTCATGCCCGAGGGTCCTGCTCCTACCTTTGCTTCTATGCCTGTCGTGCATACTCTACCCAGGGTAGACGACACCATCTATCATTCTGAGCCGTCTGAGGGCCCAGATGTCTATGAGAAGATGGACGCTATGAACGATCAATTTCTTGAGCTTCGCAAGGAATTGAAAACTCTTAGAGGAAAGGATATTTTCGGCAAGTCTGCTGCCGAACTCTGCTTGGTTCCCAATGTGAAGATTCTTGTGAAATTCAAGGTCCCTGACTTTGAAAAATACAAAGGAAATGCTTGCCCTCTCAGCCACCTGGTCATGTATGCCAGGAAGATGTCAACTCAGACCGACAATGACCAGTTACTCATCCACTACTTTCAAGACAGTCTGTCCGGTGCCGCTCTGCGTTGGTATATGGGTTTAGACAGTGCGAACATCCGATCCTTCAACGATCTTGGCGAGGCCTTCGTCAAGCAGTACAAGTACAATATGGATATGGCTCCCGATAGGGATCAATTAAGGGCCATGTCCCAGAAGGACAGTGAAACGTTCAAGGAGTACGCCTAGAGGTGGCGAGAGTTAGCAGCACAGATCGTGCCTCCGCTGGAAGAGAAAGAGATGACTAAGATCTTTTTGAAGACCTTGAGTTCTTTTTATTATGAGCGGATGATCGCTAGCGCTCCTTCTGACTTCACCGAGATGGTGAATATGAGGATGCGTCTAGAAGAAGGGGTTAGAGAAGGACGTCTGACCAGAGAAGAAGGCTTTTCTGCCAAACGATATGGGGCGTTTGCAAAGAAGAAAGATGGAGAGGCACATACTGTGACCTCCCATGTGAAACCAAGAAGACCCTCTGTAAGGAGGAAGACCGTGCGTCCCACCGGTAACCAGCACCAGGTGGCTCATATAGCACATGTTTTCAGAGACAATCAACAGTATCAGCAACATAACAACAATCAACAACCACATCCGCAATATCAACATTAACAGCACCGTCCGCAACAGCAGCCCTACCAGCCTCGAAACAGTAATCAAACCAGCACGATTTACGAGAGGAAAAGGGTCACCTTCGATCCTATTCCGATGACATATGCAGAATTATATCCCTCTTTGATAGAGAGGAAGTTGATTACTCCGAGAGACCCACCGGCTATACCTACTAACCTCCAGAGGTGGTATAAGCCCAAATTACACCGTGTTTACCATTCTGGTGCTCCCGGCCACGACGTGGAGAATTGTTACCCTTTGAAGACCAAGGTTCAAGACCTTGTGAGGTGTGGCATTCTATGTTTCGAGGACGTAGGTCCAAACGTAAAGAAGAACCCATTGCCTGAGCATGGTAAATCTATCAATATGGTCCAGGGCTGCCCTAGCAAATATAAAGTCAAATATGTCAGTCATATTCGACAATCACTGGTCGAGATGCATCGTTTGCTATGTGAGTCTAGTCATTATGAACACGACCATGATAGATGCCGAATCTGTTCTGCCAACCAGAGGGGTTGTCGCCAGGTGCGCAAAGATGTTCAAGAAATGGTGGATGAAGGAGTTATTGAGATCCTTCAAAACAGAAATGTTGATGAAGATGAGCCCGAAGTCAACGTAACTTCTCCAGTGTTTCGGATCCCTGAGCCCGTTATTATCAAGTATGATAGTAGCAAGCAGAAGGTTTCTCCTGCATTGATCATCAAGCCGGCCGGACCAGTACCATATTCTTCCGAAAAAGTAATTCCTTATCGCTACAATGCTGTCGCGGTAGAGAATGGGAAAGAGGTGTCCTTGCCTTCTTCTTCTGTGGTGAACATTGCTGATGTTAGTGGTTTGACCCGTAGTGGTCGTGTATTTTCAGCACCACCAAGGCACCAAGCTAGTACTGATTCTATTGAACGCCCGATGAGGAATGCGGTGAGCACTCCGAATCCGGCACCTGTTGTTAGGCCCTCCTCTACATTGATAGCTCCTGCTTCTGTTGGCCCAAGCGGAAATGTTAAAGAAGACTGTGATGAGATGCTGAGGCTCATCAAGAGAAGTGAGTACAATGGTGTAGACCAACTTCTACAAACGCCATCCAAAATATATGTGCTATCATTACTCTTGAATTCAGAACCACACCGAGAGGCTCTGCAGAAGGTTTTGGATGTGGCATATGTAGATCATGATGTCACGATAGAACAATTCGATAGTATTGTTGCAAACATTACCGCTTGTAACAACCTGAGTTTCTGTGACTCTGATCTTCCTGAGGAGGGAAGAGACCACAACTTGGCTATACATATTTCTATGAATTGCAAAGACGACGCCATGTCCAATGTGCTGGTGGACACTGGGTCATCACTGAACGTACTGCCAAAATCCACTCTCTCAAAACTGTCATATCAAGGGCCTCCCATGAGGCAGAGTGGAATTGTTGTGAAAGCTTTCGATGGGTCTCGCAAAACTGTGATTGGGGAAGTTGATCTCCCAATCAAAATTGGACCAAGTGATTTCCAGATTACCTTCCAGGTTATGGACATTCACCCATCGTATAGCTGTCTCTTAGGCAAACCATGGATTCACGAGGCAGGCGCCGTGACATCCACCCTACACCAAAAACTGAAATTTGTGAAGAACAAGAAGCTGGTAGTGGTAGGGGGAGAGAAGGCTCTCCTGGTTAGTCATTTGTCTTCCTTCTCTTATATAGATGCTGAGGATGAAGTTGGAACTCCCTTCCAAGCTTTATCTATTGCTGAGCCTATTAAGAAGAGAGCTCCTTCATTTGCTTCCTATAAATATGCAAAGTTGGCCATTGAGTGTGGTACAACTGCTGGTTTAGGAAAAATGATTGAGCTAGAAGACAACAAGTCTCGGGCTGGCATAGGTTATTCATCTGGGGTTTTCAACACCCAAGGGTTGTTCAAGAGTGGAGGATTCATCCACACCACTCAGGGCGAGGAAGCTGCTGCCATTCTGGAAGAGGACGAAGAGGATTATGGAAACTTCGTCATCCTTGGGGGAATCTGCAATAATTGGGTCGTTGTGGATATTCCAACAGTTATCCATAAGTCGAAGTAATGTTCACCGTGTTTAAAAACCCTCCTCCCATGCCAAAAGGAGAAGTGATGACATTGTTGGCGCATAAATACAATGATATTTTCATCCAATAAATTCATGTTAAATGTTTGTTTTTCCAATTATTTTCCCTTTTAGCCTTTTGCATGAAATTGGTGATCACATAAAACCTAAAAAAATAAGAATAAAATCAATCTTTTCATCTGCGTAATGATTTGCCTTGTTTGAATTCTAAAAGCTTTTCATATCCAAAATCATTATGCAGGTTGATCAAACCCATTGAACATAATGATCCAACACCATCTCCCAATTTTGAATTCCCTGTATTTGAGGCGGAAGAAGATGATGTTGAAGAGATTCCTGACGAGATTACCCGGCTACTTGAGCATGAAGAGAAGATCATTCAGCCGCATCTTGAGAATCTGGAAACAGTCAACTTGGGGTCTGAGGATTGTGTGCGAGAGGTAAAGATTGGGGCACTCCTAGAAGAATCTGTTAAGAAGGGGTTGATCGAATTGCTACGAGAATATGTTGATGTCTTCGCCTGGTCATATGAAGACATGCCTGGTCTAGATACTGATATTGTGCACATTTCTTACCCTTGAAGCCTGAATGCGTGCCTGTGAAGCAGAAGCTCAGAAGAACTCATCCTGATATGGCAGTGAAGATCAAAGAGGAAGTTCAGAAGCAAATTGATGCGGGGTTTCTGGTGACTTCTACATATCCTCAATGGGTGGCCAATATTGTGCCCGTGCCTAAGAAAGACGGAAAAGTCCGGATGTGTGTGGACTATAGAGACTTGAATAAAGTTAGTCCGAAAGATGATTTCCCTCTACCATATATTGATATGTTGGTAGATAACACATCTAAATTCAATGTCTTTTCATTTATGGATGGATTTTCCGGATATAATCAGATCAAAATGGCACCCGAGGATATGGAGAAGACAACATTCATCACACCTTGGGGAACATTCTGTTATCGAGTGATGCCCTTCGGTTTGAAGAACGTCGGAGCCACGTATCAACGAGCTATGACCACCTTGTTTCATGATATGATGCACAAGGAGATCGAGGTGTATGTTGATGATATGATTGCTAAGTCAAGAACGGAAGTTGAACACGTAGAGCACTTGTTGAAGCTTTTTCAGCGTTTGAGGAAGTATAAGCTTCGTCTGAATCCCAACAAGTGTACATTTGGAGTCCGTTCTGGAAAGTTATTGGGATTTATTGTCAGTGAGAGAGGTATTGAAGTTGATCCTGCAAAGGTCAAAGCAATACAAGAAATGCCTGCGCCCAAAACCGAGAAGCAAGTCCGAGGTTTTCTTGGCCGCTTGAATTACATATCTAGATTCATATCCCACATGACTGCCACATGTGCGCCGATATTCAAGCTCCTCCGGAAAGATTAGTCCCATGATTGGACCGAGGATTGCCAGAAAGCTTTTGACAGTATTAAAGAGTATCTGTCCGAACCTCCGATCCTGTCCCCGCCCGTGGAAGGAAGACCTTTGATTATGTACTTAACAGTTCTTGAAGACTCAACGGGTTGTGTCCTTGGTCAGCAAGACGAATCAGGAAAGAAAGAGTATGCTATTTACTACTTGAGTAAGAAGTTTACTGATTGTGAGTCTCGATACTCGATGCTTGAGAAGACATGATGTGCTTTGGCTTGGGCTACTAAGCGCTTACGCCAGTATATGATAAATCATACGACTTGGTTGATATCTAGAATGGATCCAATTAAGTATATCTTCAAGAAGCCTACTTTAACAGGGAGGATTGCCCGTTGGCAGATGTTGTTATCTGAGTATGATATGGAGTATCGAGCTCAGAAGGCTATTAAAGGTAGTATCTTGGCTGACCACTTGGCACATCAGCCGATCGAGGATTATCAATCAGTTCAGTATGATTTCCCAGATGAAGAGATTCTGTATTTGAAAATGAAAGAATGTGATGAGCCTACACTCGATGAAGGGCCAGAGCCTGGTTCCAGATGGAGTATGGTATTTGATGGCGCTGTAAATCAGTATGGAAATGGTATTGGGGCAGTGATTATTACTCCTCAGGGCACACATATTCCTTTTATAGCAAGGCTAACTTTCAAATGCACGAATAATATGGCTGAGTATGAGGCATGTATTATGGAATTGGAAGAATGCATTGATCTAAGGATCAAGCATCTTGATGTATATGGTGATTCGGCCCTCGTAGTTAATCAGATTAAGGGTGAATGGGAAACGAATCAGCCTGGTCTCATTCCATATAGGGATTATGCGAGGAGGATTTCAACGTTCTTTACTGAGATTGACTTCCATCATATTCCTCGAGATGGGAATCGGATGGCAGATGCTCTTGCTACACTTGCTTCGATGATTGTGGTTAAACTTTGGAATGAAGTTCCCAATATCACTGTAATGCGCTTGGACAGACCAGCTCATATGTTCGCGGTAGAAGAAGTGAAAGATGATAAGCCATGGTATCATGATATCAAGTGCTTCCTTCAGAACCAGGTTTACCCGCCTAGGGCATCCGCGAAAGATAGGAAGACTTTGAGGAGATTATCAGGAAGTTTCTACCTCAATGGTGATGTGCTTTATAAGAGAAATTTTGACATGGTTCTGCTCAGATGCGTGGATAGACACGAAGGAGACCTGTTAATGACTGAGGTCCATGAGGGTTCATTTGGTACTCATTCCAACGGACATGCCATGGCCAGAAAGATGTTGAGAGTAGGCTACTATTGGCTGACAATGGAGTCTGACTGCTGCAAATATGTGAAGAAATGCCACAAGTGTCAGATCTACACGGATAAGATTCATATTCTCCCGACACTTCTGAATGTGATTTCATCACCATGGTCGTTCTCTATGTGGGGAATTAACATGATTGGCATGATAGAGCCGAAAGCGTCCAACGGACACAGATTTATTCTCGTAGCAATTGATTACTTCACCAAGTGGGTTGAAGCGGCATCATATGCAAATGTGACCAGGCAGGTGGTCGTGAAGTTTATCAAGAATCAACTTATATGTCGTTATGGTGTGCCAGATAAGATCATTATTGATAATGAATCTAACTTGAACAACAAAATGATGAAAGAGATGTGTAGTGAGTTCAAGATCGCGCATCATAATTCTTCTCCTTACAGATCCAAGATGAATGGGGCTGTTGAAGCTGCTAATAAGAATATCAAGAAGATTATCCAAAAGATGGTTGTCACGTATAAAGATTGGCATGAGATGCTGCCATTTGCTTTGCATGAGGGGCAACCCCTTTCTCTCTTGTCTATGGCATGGAGGCTGTACTCCCAGTAGAGGTGGAGATCCCATCGATGAGAGTCTTGATGGAGGCCAAGTTGACTGATGCTGAATGGGTTCAGAGTCGTTATGACCAATTGAACTTGATAGAAGAGAAGAGATTGACTGCCATGTGCCATGGTCAGTTATATCAGCAGAGAATGAAGAAGGCTTTTGATAAGAAGGCCAAGCCTCGTGTGTTCCGAGAAGGTGACCTTGTGCTCAAGAAAGTCTTGTCTTTCGCGCCCGATTCCAGGGGCAAGTGGACTCCAAACTATGAAGGTCCATATGTTGTTAAGAGAGCCTTTTCAGGCGGTGCTTTGATACTTACAACTATGGATGGGGAGGATTTCACTCGTCCTGTGAATTCAGATGCAGTCAAGAAATACTTCGCCTAAAATTAAAAACAGAATAGCTCGCTAAGTTGAAAACCCGAAAGGGCGACTTAGGCAAAAATGACCGTCTCGGTGGATTGAAAACCCGAAAGGGCGATCCAGGAAAAAGTTAGAGACATAAAAAATGAATATATGTATCCCGCTAGATTGAGTACCTCATCCTGGGGCAATCTAGGCAAAAATTAGGGATTTGGTAACTAACTGCATCCTGACAAGACTTTGTTCTACAACTGTCATCCGTCGGAGATTCTTGCTCATTCGTCATCAACCGAAGCTTCGAATACATCGGATTCAGAATTGGTGGAGAAATGGTCATTATGTTCAATGTAGCCCTTTTCCAATATATATCACCAATTTCAAACTTGTATAGATCTATGGAGTCTTGCCATTTGCAGACTACCATTCCATCAAATAAATTTGAGCCTTTTATCCAATTATTTGCACTCTTATTTGTTCCCATTCAACAAATGTTTTGCATGTTTTAAATTGAGAAAATATCATTGTTTTGAAGAAACGAATTTTTCATAATTTGTTTTTAAACAAAGTGAACATTCACAATGACAATAGGATACTTAGGAGATCCTCAGTGCTCTCCCAAGGATGGTATGATCTCCAACAGGGTAAGACAGTTGTTCATATTCCTGGCATGACTGTATCTTCTTCCTCCGGAGCCTTTTTTGGTTTATCCTGCTGAGTGGAACGCTTGTTGAAGATATTCAACGGAGTAGCGATCTTTTCTCCTCAGCAGATGTGATCTCCTTGGTGGGTACGGTATTTGGTGGTTGATCCCCAGAATCCCTTTATCCCTTGGATAGATTCCCCAGTAGAGTGGCTTATACAGAAAATTTTATCTATGCAATGAACTCCGGTTCCCAGCCGGATTGACCGATGATTCATCCCCTCCGGAGATTTTGTTGCTTCCCGGTATCTCTGATCCCCGACAGATTGGATACTCTTTGGTGGACCTGGTTTTCTTCTCTTGAGATGTAGTACCAGATGTTTGTGTGCTTATCCTTTGAAATTGTTTGTGTTAGAAATGTCTGTCTGTCAGAATTCATTATACATAAATCATGCATGCGTGCATATAATTTTCAAACATTCAGATATTCATATTATATTTTGTGCCATATATCTATGTTTGTTATCCTCTGCTAGTCGGTAATGCATTTCCCAAGCAGATGTCGGCGTCTGATCCCTCAATATAGAGTCAACCCCTTAAGCAGAAAGTGTTTATCTTTCCTTCCGCATTCCCCACTGAGTTGTATCCTCGTGGAAGATGGTTGTTTTCGCTTCCTCCCAATACCTATATTGGGATGGGTTGCCCTATTGAGTTATATCCTCATTAGGACAAATCTTGATTCAGTGTGCCTCTTTGGTTTGATCCTAAATTGGCGTCTTGTGACTGTTTCCTTTGCTTCCCCGTGGTATAAATGAATAATTGCTCAGTAATTAGTAATCATTCATATTTATCCCCGGCAAAGTCTGTGGTTTTCTACTCTTATACCGGTAGTTGCAAACCATATTTTCTCCCCTTTGCAGAAGTTAACCTTTTTGTTCATCCTAATCGATGACGATTACTCTTCCGTGGTTTTCTACCCAGTGTCCGGTAGATGTAATCCCCTCCTTGACGGTTATCATTATCCAATATTCGGTGTTGATATTCCCTCTTGCTTTTGGATAATTGCTCTGATTAGGCAGTTTATCCCCAGCAAGTCATCTTTCATACCGGTTGCCGGTAATGATTGTTGCTCCCCTTGAATGGTCATCATTATATACCTAGTTTCGGTATCCCGATGCCTTTCTTTGTCGGTCGATTTATCCTTTATTAACCCAGTAACCGGTTGTGGATAATCTTCCATGCGAGTATATTATCTACGTTCTGACGGTAATAGATAATATATCTCATGCACTCTTTGGTTGAAGCCTTTTGTTTTTCCCTAGTTGAGTAAGATTCGTATCCCTGTTTTGGAATCGAATGTCCATCCCATAATCGAGTTTGCTTTTTGCCATCTTTCGGATGATGAATGTCTTGGGAATATTCTCCAATTCATGCTTTGGTTGGTCACCTATTATATGCCCAGTAACCGGCATCCCTGGTGTTCCCTCCTTCTGCTCCCTATTATGACCTTTTGTCCCCTGTGGAGTCAGATTTTCCTGAGTTGAAATACACCTTTTGGTCTTCCTCAGATGATTTGGTTGATTGATATCTCTCACCCTTATACCGGTCTTAGATATTCATTCTCCCGGAGCATGTTTTTCCCTCACCCTTATACCGGTGGGATCACATGATCTCTTTTTTGAGCTTATTACCCAGTAACTGGTAATACCTCATTTGTTTTCCTCAGTTGAGTACTTAGTGGACATCCTCCACCTGAGTCCGGATTTTCATCCGAAGTATCCATTGCGGATAATTTTTGGATGTATTGGCATATTCCCTAATACATGCATTTTCGAGTCGGCTCGAGTCCTTCCATTGATTTATTTCATGGATTCTCTCCGTGTCTCTCAGTAAGTCTCAAGTCGTGACGCGTTCACGCATTTTTACCCTTTACTTCCCCAGAGTCTATGTCTCCCTAGTGAGTGTATTACTCCTTTGGGATTTTTTAGTTTCTCCGGATTTCTTTTCTTCTTTGTGGACACATATCCCCACAGAGTTATTACCATTTTCATGCATACATCTGCATCATGAGGTCTCTTAGGGACCAAAATTCGTCTCTTTGATATTATTTAAACCCATTCTACCCCGTCGAGACGAAGATTTTAACCTTCACTTCTCCGACTAGAATGACCTTAAATAGGGGCATCTGTAAGACCCTAATTTTTTCCCTAAGATCCCTCATGGCATCATAACATTGCACTTGCATTGCCTCAAGGATCACTAGCATCTTGGTTCCCTTTACCTTTGGGTGGGACCTTCTATGAGTGGTTTGAGATTATGAAGCATGCTTGAATTGTATATCATTGCTTTTCTCATTTTGTTTACTAACCAAAAGCACAAAAATATGTCACTAACATCTTTTGTTTGTAGCTTGAGCAATCACAAGGTCCAAAGCTTCAAGGAGATCCTTTGTACAATGACATGGCCAAGAGAAGATGATAGCAAGCATGGTAATGGTTCCAAAAGCTCTCATCCATCAAATATGCCTCCCTAGTATCTCAATTCATCATTTTGATCAAAGCAAGTCAAAGGGTTTGAGGTTTGTCCCCTAAGGAAACCCTAATCCATCTGTGCACCACAATGCCTTGCTCTTGAAGCAACCTCAGCCCATGATCAAATACAATCTAGGGAAGTTCTTTAATTCATCATTTCATGCATATTTGAACTTATTTGAGTGTCCTCAATCATCAATTCATCAAGGTATGAGTCATGGACTTGAGAAGTTGATCAGTCAATTCATCTGACTATTTTCAAATGCACTGAGACCTAACTTTTTATGTTTTGGTCAAATGGAGATGGTTCCAAAATCAAAAATGTTCTTAAGGACAATATGAACAACTTTCATGTTCATCAAAAATTGAATTGAAGCTTGGAAGGCCATATGTCATTCCAATACATTATAGGTCATTTTGACTAAAACCCTAATTTTGGGTCAACTTCCCAAGGACATACCTCATTCATTTTTTATGATTTTAATGTGGGATCAAATTCTTTGGAAAGCTTAAGATGTCTACTTCAAATGTTATGTTGAACAAAATTTCAAAATCTCAAAGGAAATACATGTGATAATGTAAGACATTATAGGTCCTTTTTGACCAAAGGCATTAAAAGGCAAAAAAGTCCAACTTCAAGTGCCCATAACTCTTTCATCAAAAATACAAATGATGCAAAACTTAAATCCGTTTTGATTGTCTTGAAAAGATATACAACTTTGATGTTGAAGGTTTTTTCATTTGAGGCTTGCATCATCAAAACAGAAGAGCTTGAACATTGGCAAAATTTGGAAACCTTGCATTGACATGCTTTGCACATTACACTTTAAACTCAAATTTCATAAATTTCCACACTTCAAATGGATTTTTGCCCAACATCACAAGTGTTCCTTACATCAAGACCTTTCCAACCATTACTCACATGATCATGTTTGGATTTGGCAAATGGCACTTTCGAAGAAGGGAATATTTTGGTGCATTTATGGAAACTTGATTCAAACTCATTGCACATTCCAATTACCTCATATCTACACGTCCATTTCAGATCAAATTGACTTCAGCTTGCCATTCCAATAAGATTTGGGCCCTCCATGCGCCTGTACAGGCCCATGCATGGAGGCCCTCTTCATGCATGCACACGAGAATTCACCTTGTTTGCCTTGCCATTTGCTATAAATAAGTGTGCTCAGCTCCACTATTCTGGACCCTGATTCAACCTGAAATGCTGCAGAATTCTCTCCATAACCTTCACTAAAGGAATTTTCACTTTTCTCTAAAAAAATTCAGATCTGAATTTTAACTTCCTTGGTTGATTTTCAGACCTATAACTCCTCAGCCTTGCTTCCTCTTCATCACTAGATCTCATTGCAAGCTTTGGTTGTGAAGAATCATGCTTACAAGACCTGCATTTCAAAGGTGGATAACATAACTTTTTCTCTTCGAAACTCCTTGATCCTTGCTTATTTCTTGTGTTCCTTGGTCTGGTTGAAGTCCTCTCAATAGAGGCATTTTATTTGTGCTTTCAATTTTGCAAAAACATGAAGTTCATGATGAACACCATCATACTTCCAGCTCTGATTTCTCCATTTATAGGGATCTAGAGTGGAAGTGCATGGTATAGGAGTGATGTACATCACTTCCTCTTTCGACTGATGTATAGATCGCTCCATTTGGTTGAGTTTGCCATGTCTGCAATTCTCACCGGAACTGGAGGTCTCACCAGAGAAGACGGTGGCTCTGGTGGCCGTCCCAACTCCAGATCAAATCTGGACCGTGTGATCTCTTTTCCAGATCTAATCTGGACCTTCAGTTGTTATGACTTTTTTTAATGCACCCTGCGCTTCAGTTGACTAGTGTGTTTGGTACGCGCGCGCCTATGAGCCATCTGATGTGCCACATCATTTAATGAATCTCATCCAACGCGCCAGACTTTTTCTGATTTTATTAATTTCCATTTTATTTTCTTTAATTCCATTTTATTTCAAAAATCAATATCTCTTTCTTTTTTTATCCAAAAATTATGGGACCAATTGCATTAGTCTCCAAATAATTTCTAGTTTCTATTTCTGATTTTTAATATTTTTTATTTTGTCATTTGATATTTTTTTGTGAATTTTCTCTTTTCTGGTTATTTTTAATTCATTTTAAATAGTTTTTGATATTCAAAAAATACAAAAATATTTTCCTAACCTATTTGAATGATGATGGATCTATGAAAAATATTCTCATCAATTTTTAAATTGATTTGAGATTTATTTGAGATTTTAGTTCAATTAGGTTATTTTTATTCATTTTTAATTGATTAAAAATAGTTTCTGACTTTTAAAAATGCTGAATTTTTTTGTCAAACTTTGTTTGACCTTGTTGAACTTGGGATAAATTACTTGGACCTTTTAAGGTTGATTTGAAGTGATTTTGAAGTTTGACCTTTCCATTATTTTTTAATTCAAGTTTATTTTAATATAAAAAAATTGCCAAAAATATTTTGTTCATTTCTTGACTTCCAATCTTCATCTCACTTCTGTTTTTGATTGTTTGACTTTGACTTTCAATGCCATTGGTCAACATATGTAGATTGGTACATGTGATTTCATTTAATGCACTTTAATTTGTCCATTTCCATCTCTCTTATCCATCTTCTTCTTCTTTCTTTTGATCAATGAGTTGAAGGTTGATAAGTTAGCATTGATTAGGGAGACTTAACCTTCCTTGATTCAAATCTAATTCATCTTGATCAATTGATCAAGTGAATGGCTTTGCATTAAGGATAGGTTGTTTTCTAAATCATGCAAAAGACTTAAACCAATACAAGATCAATTTTCTTCTTCTTTTTTGGCATGGCAAGTTGTTGGGACTTGGTTCACTAATCAAGATTCCTAACTTGTGTTTGTTGCCTATATTATTATTGACCGACCTCAGATAGTTGTGACTTCTACATAAGTCCAATTACGATTGCTTAACATAGCGCTAAATTTGCCTTATGGCACACTAACTACTAACACTAACTATTGACAATTAACATTTACTTCTTGCTCTTTACTTTTATGCAATTTACTATTCTTGCACATATTATCCATTTGCTTTTCTCTTTGCTCACTTGAGCACATGTTTATGTTAATGCCATTTGCCTTTTGCTAACTTGAGCACATAATTGTGTATATACTTTTGTGCTTGTGTTTTGTTTTGTTTGTTGTGGACCAAATGCAAAGAAATGGACTTAGTTTCTAGGACTTTCCCTATGCAAAAAAAATGGAGAAATGGACTTAGATCCTAGGACTTTCCTTATGCAAAATTGGAGTAAATGGACCTTGATGATGAAGATGGGTTAGAAGGACCAAATCTCTAAACTCACTCTTGTCCATTCTTGTTTTACTTCATGATACTTTTGATGTGTGTGCTTTTGTTCTAGGGATTCTATGAGCTCAGTTGAAGGACCATTGCCATGTTCATCCAAAGTAAAAGATACAAGATATATTGGGGATCTCTTAAGAGACTTGTTTGATTGCTTGAGCTTACTATTTTTGTGATTGCTTATTCCAAAGGATGGGAGCTACTTGGATCATCAATATGATCTCTAGAGAGGAATTCCATTGTGGTTTTGATCCCTTATCCCTCACCTTTTTGCTTTACTTAGGACTTAGCCCTTCTTCTTCTTCTCTCCACTCTAACCCAAGCCAAAACTCTTTGTGCAAACATTTAACCATTGTTTTCAACTATTAGAAACCTAAGCCTTCTGCTTTTGATTTTCAAACTTTCTTTTCACAACACTTATTTTGAATTGAATCTTTAAGTCAACTTTGACCATTTTTTTATATACTTTTAATTGGTAAATATAACCCATTCAAATTTCTTTTTATGGTTCCAATGGCCACTTTCTTAATCAAATCGTCCATAACCTTTAGCTATTAGGTTTGAGTTATCTTTGTGGTAGACGTAATACTCGCCTATATCCTTAGTGATGGACAATGAGTCTTCCATTCTTATTATAGGGTTAACCCCTCACTAGCATGTTGAAGCTATCCTCACATGGTGGATTTGTGGTTTGGTTGAGTTTTCTCCCTTTGATAACAAAAGACCTTAAGGCTTTTGGACCAATCAATTCACCAACTTATTTTGAGATTTTTATCTCGAACTACGAGGTTTTGATCCTAATATTTTTATAAGATGGTACGTAGGCAATGGGTTTATCCATCCAAACACAAAAATTGTAAATAACTTGTATATTCTCTTCTCATCACTTCAATCATGTTTGCACAAATAAACTTTCACAAAACAACAACCTTGTAACAAGTGTGAAAAGGGCTCCCTAGGAGTACCTAGGATATTTTGGGTGCCTAACACCTTCCCATTGCATAACCAACCCCCTTACCCAGATCTCTGTTCTCTTTTACTAGTTTTTGTTAAAACTATTAGGTTTTTGTTCGGTTTCTAACCATTCCTTTGGATAAATAGAAGTGCGGTGGCGACTCGACTTGTATGATTTACCTTGGAGTTAGTCAATATCTCTAATGGTAACGAATACCCCGCTACAGTTCTCTAAGTTTATTTTTAAATGGATTGAAAAATCATTGAGTGATTATTCCAAGTTTAAATGTTTCAACTAGCAAATGCTTTGGTAATGATAAAAGCTTGAAGGATGGTACAATATCAAGGTACATGTTTATTGCTTTCTAGACCATAACATGAATATGAAACTTGTAATTTGTACAAATATCATGTCATTCATTCTTTTGCATTATATGTCCATGATTGAATTACTTTATATCAAAGCTAAATGTGAGGATACTTTCCATTGTTTACTATATGCACTGGAGACCAACAATCTGTTGTTTTAAATTGGTTGATTTATGTTTAATCTTGCATTTATCTTGAAGTTACGAAAGCATGAAAATGATCAAGGAATTTTTTTATTTTGAGCACAACCACTTGGCCAAAAGTAACCTACCTTCTGCGTGAGCGAGAATTCGTTAACTGCTTTGAGTCTTAATATCAGGATGTAGATCAATTTTGAACTGTGGGATTTTTTCTTTGCATGCAAATAATAGTTCAGCATTAATTTTAGAATGGATTCTGAATTTTTTCTTGAACCTTAAACCTTCATTTGATTGTGTAATTTTATTCCTTGCCATAGAAAATAGGAGATCATTCATACTACAATGTTGGTTGGGTTCAAGTTGGGGACAAAATGGTGGGTTGCTAAGAAGTTGGAAAAGAAAGAGTTTTTAAAAGAAAGAAAATTGTGAAAAAGAAAAAGAAGTGAAAAATATTCAACGAAAAATTGGCAAAGAATTGGAGCCAACAAATGAATTCAAGGGTGTATCATTTAAACAAAGAAAATTGGTGAATGAAGTTATGAATTGTAAAGAAATTGAAAAGTGAATGCTCTTCTAGAGTTTGGAAACTTTGTTTCAAAGACCTTTAGATATGACCTTCTTTATTAACCAAGCCTCATTACAACCCTTAAAAGTCTTTTGTGATTTGTACTTTTGTGCTTTCAATATGTTTTTCTTAGATGAATTCATAAGTTGATCAAAATGTTAGCAAGATTGTTGGCTGTAAGTCAAGTCCCTCATTTTTGTTCTTCATCATAATTTTAAGATGTGTGTTAGGCGTGATTCATAATTGAGCATGTGTTATTTTAGAATTTATGACATGATTTTTGTGTTTAGAATTTGTTTCATGATCATGGTTTGGTTGTACTATAGTGGTGAGCATCACTTTTATTATGCTTTTGAAATTTCGAACCATGCATTTATCTTATTTTCTCAAAACTTGTTTGATCATGTGAAATCATGGTAGTTTCTCTTGTTTATTTAGGTTTATAAGGCTCTTGTTTGAGGACAAACAAAATTCTAAGTTGGGGAGAGTTGATAAGTGTCAAATTATGGTTAATTTATACATGAAAACATGACATTTATTAACTTGTTTCATTAAATTCTTGTAGAAAAACCTCAACTTTTGTGTAAATATCTAACTATATTAGTTTATCATGTAATTAGTTATAGTTTTCTTAATTTCAACCCATTTTGTAGGTATTTATGCTTAGGAGGAGCTTTGGTCATAAAAAGACAAAGATATGGCTTCAACATGCATTTTTTGGATCAAAGCAGTCCTATTGATGGGGCTTAACACCATTGTAGCACAGTAGGTCAAGAGCTTCCACGCTTAGCACCAAATGTAGAGCTTAGAACCATTTATGGCGGTTTAAGTTATTTGCCTGCTAGTTGCGCTTAGCGCCAAATCTAGGGCTTAACATGGTTTGCTTTTTCATATTTGTATAAATAGCTTTACACTTCAGATTTTTAGATAGATATTACATTTTGGAGAGAGGGAAACTAAGAAAACGGCTGGAGAGGGTGCTTCTTGAAGATCAAAGTTGGGTTCGCATCAATTATTGGGAAATCACGATTGATGCATGTTCATCTTCATTCTTCTCTTTGTATCAAGCTACCATGAGTAGCAAAATCCCTTTCTTGTTGGGATTAGATGTAGTTCACTGTCACAATATGTATTTTTATTGATCATGGCATTATGTACAATCTATTCATGCATTAGTAGAGATGTTATCCTTGTTTACTTGTTTTACGTATTGATTTGAAATGTTATTGAGAAATACTCTTCGAATCCCGATCTAGAATAATCATTTGTTAGATGCTAAACTCTAGACATAGATTTAGATTTAACATTCACTTGAGTATCGAGTCTTAATGCTACTATATTATTTAATAGGCTGAGAGATTGTCTATTCAACAATACGGTTGAACTCTCGTCAGGAGTTTAGACATAAACACTGTTGGCGAGCGATACGTGATGATATTGATAAATGTTTAGATTGTGTATAAATGATTGGTAAATTATATTTTCTATCGGTGGATGAAATTCAATCCTGGAAATTTCTCATTTCTCTGAAACTTAATTTACCATTCATTTGTTTTACATTTTGTAGCTTTAAACCATCAAACATCTTGCAAACTCACGCTTAAAATCATAGTAACTGTTGAACAACATTGATATTGCATCAGTCCCTGTGGATACCATAAAAAAAATACTTACCCTTGATAGCAATACCGCAATCAACATTGTGATGTTGTTGTTGATGTTGTTTTGTTTCAAAATCCTCTTACGTTGATGTATTATTGTTTATGTTTCAATAGCTTGTTTCATAATGTTTGACTTTCTGCTTGTTTTAACTTGTAGGTATGCATGCTTGTTTCAATAACGAGGATGGAGCTAAAGTGAGTGCTACAAACTTGTGTTAAAGACCCAGAATGACATCCATTAAAAATTAACACAAGTTTGCAGCTCTCACTTAAGCTTCATCCTCCTTTCATTGTGGATGCCATTATGGGACATATACGTTTCTGAAACATTCTATGAGTTGATATGTTTATTGTATCTTTAGGATGAATGTTGTTGTTAATGTTTGTTTAAAATATGAGTGTATCATATATTATATGGTTTGAGTGTTTTTTCAATCCCTTACCGAATATATAATTTTTCCGATTGCATTAGAAAATTACAATATGATAGATTAAGTTATATTAGAAAACAAGTACACGTTCAATTCTTGACAAGAATTCTTCAGCCCGTTATCTGCATCTCGTTCTTTAATCATTAGAAATTTATTTAATGCTTGTAGTTCTTCCACCGCCCCTTTCTCCACCTCTAATTTTGCTTGCAAAGTAAATAAAATTTTGCAAAATGAATTAGCGGTGAAGGAAGGGGAGGTGGAAGAACTAGGAGCATTAAAAAAAGTTCTAACTGTTAAAGAGTAAAATGCGGATAACTTAGTTGAAGAACTCTTGTCTAGCATTGAACGTGAACTTGTTCTTCTATTATAACTTAATTTGTCATATTATCATGTTCTAGATCTGATTGAAATGTTATATGTTTAGTTAACATTGGCGAAATAAGTATTCCACATAATTTATAATAAACTCAGTGTATATATCACAACGGTTGTTTATAACAATCGTTGTTAAATGTTATGTGTTAAGACTATCACAACGGTTGTTTAAAGCAATTGTTATGATATGTAGCAAGCTACATAGTGTATAATCACGAGTGCACGACTGTGGTGGAAAGCATCATACATACAACCACCCCCTACTTCACAGTGATTGATCATACATGGTGGTATGCCTTTTCTAACCGTTGTTACATGCCTTTTACATAATAGTGATATATGAAGGAGAAGAGCGATCCAAAACGCAGCGGAATTAAAAAAAATCTCCTTTAGTGATCCTAACGAATGGGCATGATCAGTGATAGAATCGTTACCTCTTGTGACGATTGAAACCTTTGATGCAGACCTACGGAGCGATCACGAACGTTGAACAATGACAACACCTCTACTCAGTCCACACGAACGGATTCCTTCAATCTTAGTGCTAGTTGCTATGAATGAAGGCTTTGAGTGAGAGAGAGAGAGAGAGAGAGAGAGAGAGAGAGAAACGAAACTGCAACTACACAAATGCTTCTGCACAAGGGTTCTATTTATAGAACCACTTGTGTGGGCTTCAAGCTAAAAGGCCCACTTAAGTGTATGTGGCCCATATCTTATAATATGCCAAAATCACTTAAGCGCGTGGTACCTTACCATATTTCGTATTCTACTTAAGTACACCGTACCTTACGATGTTCTATAATTCACTTAAGTGCACCGTATCTTACGGTGTTCCTTAGTTACTCTATCTCTCATCAATCTGTCCTTTTGTGTGCGACCCTGTAGGTTTTCGCGGCATTGATACTTATATTAAATCACATATTTAACATAATAAACAGTGAGCGGTATCTGTAGCGGTGTATTCGTCACTTTATGATTTATTGACTAAATCAAAAGCAAAGCATACAAAGAATCGAGTCGCCACCGCACTTTTATTTATCCTAAGGAATGGCTAAAAAGCGAACAAAAGCCTAAGAAGTTTTACACATAGAAAACTAATAAAAAGATCAGAGAATCTGGGTAAGGGGTTAATTACGCAATGGGAAGGTGTTAGGCACCTAAAACGTCCTAGGTACTCCTAGGGAGCCCTTTTCACACTTGTTGTATAGAAAAGTTTATTTGTTTATGACATATTGTGCAAACATGATTGAAGGGATGAGAAAAGAATGTACAATTTTATTATTTTTGTGTTTGAACGGATGAACCCGTTGCCTACGTACCTTCCATGAAAGGTAAGGATCAAAACGCCGTAGTTCGGCTAAAAATTTTCCAAAATATGTGAATTCATTTTAAAACAAGAGCACTAAGGCTTTTCATTATCAACGGGAGAAAACTCAACCAAGACCAACAATCCACCATGCGAGGATAGCTTCCACATACTAGTGAGGGGTTAACCCTATAATAAGTATGAAAGACTTACAATCAACTCACTAAGGATGTGGTGAGATTTACATCAACCACTATGAGAATTGAAACCTATGGCTAATGTATGAAAACATATCAACAATGGACAAAGCCACAAAACAATTGAATGAGTGAAGTTAATTGATTATGAGTATTCATAAAATATGGTCAGAATATGATTAGGATTCCATTCAAAGAAGTGTTATGAAATGGAGTTTGAAAAGTCAAGGACTTAGGGTCCAGGTTTCTAATTTGAAAAGACATGAAGATGTTTGCACAATAGCTCAAAGTTTTGAATTAACAATGTGAAAAGGGAGTTTTTGGAAGCAAAAGGGTATGGATGAAGGAGTGTAAAACTTCTCAGATGTTCACCTCTTGAAATCATATAGAAGATGATTCAAGTGTGTCCTTAGGAATAAGCAAATGAGCAATAACAAATAAGCAAAACAAATGATATCGGATGCCAATTGCTGGACTTACACCAATCTCACAAACAAAGATGGATACCGGATACCAATCAATGGATTTACACCAGTCTCCTAAAACAAACAGGGATATCAGATGCCAATAGATGGACTTATTCCAATCTCCTAAAGCAAAACAAAACATGGATATCAGATGCCAATCTATCTGGACTTATACCAATCTCCCAATCAAAACAAAACATGGATGTCAGATGCCAATCTATCTGGACTTACTCTAATCTCCAAAGGATGATCATAGGAATACAAATGCCAACAACATGGACTTACAATTGAATCCTCACATACAACAAACAACAAAAGCACCAAGCAAAGAGGACATAAGTGGCCAATGAAATGGTCTTACACTCAATCCCTTCCAAATCATAGGAATAATGGCCAATGAATGGACTTACAGTTGATTCCTCTATGGGCAATCAAAGATGTGTCACAAAGATATGAAATGATGATCATGCAATAATGAACAATTAATGATGATAAATGCACAAAGGCAAACACACAAACATGTACAGATGGATCAATAAGCAATTAATGATTCAGTTAGCACACACTATATACAAGCAATTAGGCTCAAGCAAGGGTTAGACTTTAAAGTCAACTGGAATGGGGTAAATGGTGCTCTTAACCTTAACATTGAGAGTTAAGGTGAAGCAGATGAAAAGGAGATGAGGGGTGTGCCTCATAGCTCTTATCCCTAGTCAGGGAGAGCTTTGAATATTAGAAGGTGTGGGAGTTCAGAAAGTTGGAACTCTCTCCGCAAGTGAATGACTCTATAGATCTTGGGTTAAGATCCACAATGCATCAACATGTAATGTGAGCAAAGGGATGACACACAGAATAGTAGGAGATGGACTACACATCTCTTTTATCTACCAATTGCCTCATATGAGGACTTTTCCTGCTTGGCACAAAGAGTAAACAAACACAAGCATTGCCTCTTAAGGAGGACTTCAGACAGGTGCCTGGCCACATAACAAGCCAGGTCTTCCAGACTACATGAAGAAGAGAAATTATACCTAATTGGTTAAGCAACCAAGCAAAAGCAAGTTCAAAATGAACTTAAGCAACTAATGTACCTGAAAACAATCCAACTCAATCAGTATACAACTCAAAAAGTTAAACAGATAATCCCACAGTCAACAGACAATACACAATCAAACAAGCAAGGCTACTATGTGCAAGGCACAGGCTCAACTCAAATGAGCTAAAAGCATCCTACAAAACAAGTCAAGGTTAGTCAATATCAATCGAATAAACCAACTCAAGCAATGTGCATTAATCTCCTTAAGGCCATGTGCTTCTTAACCTGAAAACAAGCTCAAACAATGAGAAGCAAACCACTAGGACAAGGCCTAGGGTCAAAGAAGGAGAAGTAATCCAAAACAGAACATGAAAATTGTCATGAATCAAGCTTAATCAATCAAGAACAATATCCAAGTGGTCTCATGTCAATGGCATCAACAAATTTCATTTCACAAAGCAATCATGGCAAAGCATGCAAGTTGAAAGCTCATTGAAGCAACAGAATGAACAAAGGCATATTAATTCAACAATGGCTCAATACATCTCAAGAAAAATCATGGCTAAACAGAACTCATAAAATGATCAACACACCAAAAATCAGGGCATTTGGATAAGTATAAGCATGGCAATTAAATTCATCAAGTCAAGGTAAGCATGAACAAGCTCAAAGGAGGCACAAATTGATACATCAACTTAAGGCAATCCCAAAACAGAGAAGACAAATGATAAATGACTCAAACCAAAGCCAAGACAAACTTCAATGTGCCTAGAATCAATGTACAAAATTTCAAGTTCATATGCCAAACCTCAAGCATTTCACAAATCATTGAAGTTCATGACTATTCAAAAGTCCACAAATGGTCAACCAGCAAGAAAAATCTCAAACAAATCAAAAATGGATCTAAAAATTCCACAAAAATTCATGATCAATCCTAACATCCAGAAGGAGTAACATGCAAAAAAATCTCATCATTTGGCATTTATTTGGCATGGTAAATAAAATCATCAAATCAAGCAAGCAAAGGTGTGACACACATTGTCACACCTACATTAATCAGATCATATCTCAACAACCAGGAATGATAAAAATGCAAACTCAATGCCAAAATGTCAATTAGGATGTCTAGTTTAAGCATGTCAATTTTCACATTCACTGGATCAACCATCATCATTTCACAAAGAAAATGGAAAGCAAGGTGCAAGATAGCATATGCATGAACAATCCCTAGGCAAATTTAAAATCCAACCGAGCACAAATTCTGGAAAAATTGTCAAAAAAAGTAGACATCATGAGGAGAACCATGGAAAAAACCACACATTAATTGGATGCATATTTATGGAGTTATGATTTTTGGAATGAAGAGAAAAAATTAAAAATGAATGAACAAGGCATGGCATGGATACATGAAGTAATGAAATAAAATGCTAAGGTCTAATTGGAAAATGCAGGCACGGGGAATCGAAGGGAGAATGCATTTGAATATGAAAGCGCGCCAACGACCAAAACACGGTCGTTTTGCCTAAAACCCTAGCCACATGCATGCATGCTGGGAAACGAAAATCCGCAGGAAAACACGAAGAACGCGCATGTAAATTCGCAGCAAAGCTTCTGAAGGTTGTGGTAAAATCCGCAGGAAATTTCCAGCAGCTCAAGAACACGATGAAGATCTTCATGATCTTCATCAATAATTTTCCAGAAAATCCTAAAATCTCCAGAAACACAAATTATGCATATCATCATGTAGGTCTAACATCCAGCATCAAGAATCAACAATTAATCCATCAAAAACACATTATATGCGCACGAATCGAAGCAAGAAAGAATCAACATCAAAAGTTCAAACTAACATATCTTGCTCAATACAGCATGGATTCACACGATTTAAAGCTTAATCTACTCAGCAACCAAAGATCTATAACATTAGCATAGTGAAAATCAAGATTATGAGAATTAGTTTGTGACCTCTTGTAGCAACAAAAGCGGATTCAGCTGGAATTAGGCCTTGTGATGCTTGGAGAATCTTCTACAATGCTTATGAAGATGTTTAGAAGGAAGATCGAAGCTCAGCTATGCACGATTCCACAGTTTCAAGACTTCACCATTGTTGTTCTCACTTTGAGCAGTTCCAAATATGCACGAATTCAGGTAGTTCTTGGCTTGAAAATTGATCAGTGATGATGCTAGATGATGAACTGAACAAGGATTATGCAAATGCTTTGAAGAAATGAGAGAAAAATTTGAGAGAAAAATGAGAGCAAAAATTTGAGATCTGAATTTGTGAAGTGTGGTTATGATTTTCTGTTAGGATTAGGGTTATATACCATCTGTTAATCATGTTTAGCTTAAGCTCTAATCAAATGTTAAGTGAATTAGGGAAATGGGAGTGTTTATGCAAATTGGCAAGTTCACCCCTACATGTGCATGGCAATGCTACAGTGCACGATTTTTGCTTGGAACAAGTTTTAAAATCTGTTTGGAGGCAAATGAAATTGGTTGGAAGTGAATGCAATGCATAGTTTTCAAATTCCCACTTTCCCTCCAAAATTCAAATGAAATTCAAGTGAAAATGCCAATATTTTTGTGATGAGAATTGATGAAATGTTATGCACATATTGGATAGTAGAGATCAAAAGAGAAATGTTCCAAAAAGAACCACTTCAATTGGCCATTTGGTTCAAAAGTTATGCCTTCTTGAAGTTCAAATTTGCTTGGCAATGATTTGATCATAATTCTTCAACCACAAATGAGAAATGGATGTTCTTGGACTTTTTGGAAAGTTGAGAGCAAGATATTCAACTTTCATGTTGGATAAAATTTCATTTGAAGCTTTCTTGATGATGTAATCTTGAGGAGAAGACCTTTCCATTTTTGGCAGTTTGAAATTACAGGTCACTTACTATTTTTGGAAACTTTTCATCTGACCTCAAATTCTTCATTGTTGATGTTTGAAATGTCAAATGAGACTTTTATGGACATGAATGAGGCCTATCTAACCATCTCCCACATTCAAATCCATGATTGAATGCACAGTTGACTTGTGTTGACTTTTCTAGGGTTTCAGCTGACCTAGCTATGCTCAGATGAAATCCAAGCCTCTTCCACTTGAGATCTTGATTCAAAATGATGTCATGGTTCATATGAACTCTTGTAAATGATCATGGTGCCCAAATTCTCAAGAATGGCCACCATCTATTGCTCAATGAATGCCTTTGACTGTCTTGACTTAATGGTTGTTTCATCTGCAAGTAACAAGGTAGATGACAATATTTTTGTACTTTTGGTTAGTAAACAAATGAAAAGCAATGATATACATATGCAAGACATGCTTGGTGATCAAGAACCACACTCAAAAGACAACCCACCCACAGGAAAGCAGGCAAGATGCACAATGATCCTTGAGGCAATGATATGATATGATATGATGCCATGAGGGATCTTAGGGACAAAATTGGGGTCTTACAGATGCCCCTATTTAAGGTCATTCGAGCCGGAGAAATGAAGTTTAGAAATCTTCATCTCGACGCTGTAGAATGGGCTTAAATAACAGTAATGAGACAAATTTTGGTCCCTAAGAGACCTCATGATGCAGATGTATGCATGCAAAGACAAACAAAACTCTATGGGGAATATGGTTCACACAGAAGAAAAAAAAAGATGATCCATCGGAGTAATACACTCACCAGGAACAGAGACTCTAACAGGACTCTCACGGGGACTCTTATTGGGAATAGAAAGAAAAAGAAATGCGTGAGCAGGACACGACTCTGAATTAGGGAAAGACAAAACTGACACAGCATGAGCAAGACACAACTGGACTGGAGACCTCACTGGGAAGTGAAGGACTCACACTGGGGAACAGAAGATTTCCAAAGGAAGACACATCCATTGGAAAGACACAAGCTGACTCAAACTATCCACAAAGGATACTTCGGATAAAGATCCGGACTCGGACCAGGAAAAGATTCACAAAGAACCTCCCTGCCGGGAAAAATTGCATATATTGGGGGAAAACGCCAATACAGCAAAAGGGTAAAAAATCACAACAAGAACTCCACTGGAGAAGGTCTAACAAAGAGACTCTCACGGGGAAGCAACAAAGAAATGAGGTGTTACCGGTATAAGGGTAACAAACTCAGGAAGAATGAATATCTAAGACCGGTATAAGGGTGAGAGATATTAATCAACCAAAATCTGAGAAAGACCTGAAAAAGGTACATCAACTCAGGAAAATCTGACTCCATAGGGGACCAAGGTCATAATGGGGAGCAGACAGGAGGGAACACCAGGGATACCGGTTAGGGCATATAATAGGTGACCGACCGAAACGTGAATTGGTATATATGCCAAAACACTCATCATCCTAAAGAAAGCTAGAAAGGCAAACTTGTTTATAGGATGGATATTCGATTCCACAAGGAATACGAATCTTACTCTGCGGAGAAAACAATCAAAAGATTGACCCAAGAGTGCATGAGACATATTATTCATTACCGTCAGAACGTGAATAATATACTCGAAAAGGAAGAGACACCAGAGATACCGGTTACTGGGTATATAATAGGTGACCTACCAAAGCGTGAATTGGTATATATGCCAAAACACTCATCATCCGAAAGGAGGGCTTAAAAAAGCAAATCGACTTACAGGATGGACATTCGAATCCACAACGGGAAAATGAATCTTACTCAACTGGGGACACAAACCCAAAGAGCGCATGAGATATAATATCCATTACCGTCAGAACGTGGATAGAATACTCGCATGAGATATATTATCTATTACCGTCAGAACGTAGATAATACACTCGCATGGAAGGAAACACCAGGGATACCAAGGTATATAATAGGTGACCTACCGAAAACGTGAATTGGTATATATGCCAAAACACTCATCATCCAAAACACAACTGTTAAAGGATGGGTATTTGATTCTACAAAGAATACGAATCTTACTCAAGTGGGGGAAAATCAACAAAGGACTCCAACCAAAGAGTGAAAGAGATATATTATTCATTACCGTCAGAACGTGAATAATATACTCGAAAAGGAAGAAACACCAGAGATACCAGTTAGGGCATATAATAGGTGATCAACCAAAAAGAGAGACAATCGATACCAAGCATACGGGTACACGAAAGACCACTCAAAGAGGATAAATTGCAAGCATCCGACAATTATCCAACAACAAAGAATATTCGATTTCACAAAGGAATACGAATCTTACTCGACTAGGGAAACACAAAAGGCTTCGACAGAAGAGTGCATGAGATATATTATCCATTACCGTCAGAACGTGGATAACATACTCGCATGGAAGATTATCCACAACCGGTACTGGGTTAATAAAGGATAAATCGACCGAAAAGAAAGGCATCGGGATACCAAGACTAGGTATATAAAGATGACCAATCAAAGGGAGCAACAATCGTTACCATGCAAAAGGGTAAACGAAAGAAGACTCACTGGGGATACATTGATACCAAATCAATGATCCGGGGATGAATTGCATAAACAACAATTATCCACAAGGACTTGCTGGCGACTTCAAAAGGGATAACATTGCAAGCATACGGCAATGATCCAGAAGACTGCTGGGGATACAATTGCTAGCAACCGACAATTATCCACAAGCAAGGAAGGAATATCAACATCGAATAACGAATGAAGATAACCACAAAGAGTAACCATCATCGGTTAGGATGAACAACAAGGTTAACTCTGCAAGAGGGAGGAATTAGGGTTTACAACTACCGAATACGGAGTAGAATACCAAAACTCTGACCGGGATAAAATTGCTAGCAACCGGCAATTATCCACAAAAAGCACAGACTCCGCTGGGAATAAAAACCACAACAGCACAGAATCCTCCATCAATCAGAACGAACCACAAAGGTTACCTCTGCTAGGGGAAAAGAGATAGGACTTACAACTACCGAATATGGGGTAGTAGCCATCAACCTGATGAGGATAAAAGAAAGGGTTTACATCCACCGAATACGGGTAGAAGACCAACAACTCCGCGTGGGGAATGAAAGAATCACAAATCCGCACGGGAAACAAAATAGGGTTTGTAACAAACCACAAACTGCTGAAGAGCATGAAAATATAGGATTTACGACTACCGACTACTGGGTAGAAAACCAATCAACTCTTGCGAGGAATAAAAGGTATATAACCACAAATTCCACCGAGAAGAGGGAACATAGGACTTACAACTACCGATATAAGGGTAGAGGCCCAAAAAGATTCCACTGGGGATAAAAGAAATAATGTCGATTACTGGGCAAATCATTCATTTATTCCACAGGGAAGCACAAGAAACAGCTGACAAATAGCCAATTCGGGACCAAACCGAAAAGACAGACTGAATTAAGACTCGTCCTATGAGGATATAACTCAATAGGAAAATCCATCCCAATATATGTGTTGGGAGGAAACGGAAGAAACCGTCATCCACGAGGATAATCTCAGTGGGGAATTGCAGAAGGGAATACAAACGCTTTCTGCTTATGGGGATGACTCTATATGGAGAGATTTAAACACCCGACATCTGCTTGGGGAGATCCATTAGAGATCTATATCACCCATAGCAGGAGACAACAAACAAGAGATATATGGCAAAAATGCAACATGAATATCTGAATGTTTATGAGTATGCATGAATATGCGTGATTTATGTTTGATGAATGCTGACAAAACAGACATATCTAACACAAACAGGGTCCAGGAATCAAACGCCCGGTACTACACTTCTAGGGGAACAATCCAACTGGAAATCCAATCTGCAGGAGATCTACGTGCTGAAAAGCAAAGATCTGCGGGGAGGCAAAAGATCAGAGTTATCACAAAATCTCTGAGTGATGGATCAGCAATCAACCCAACTGGAGCACAGAAAGTCACAACAGGCAACAACGGCCACAAAGACAGATCTGTTGGGGAATGGGAAAAATCCCAAAACATCTGCAAGGGAACAAGAGTTCACTGCACAGGCGAGAAATGCTATAAAAGCAACTCCACAATAACTCCACTGGGGAACAACCCACTGAGGGAGAACAGATCATCCATGTAGAATCTACTGCATAAGCAACTCTACTGGGAACAATGTAGCCACTCCATCGGGGATACACCCACTGAGGGACAAAAGATCACACAAGTAGATTCTGCAACAAGCCACTCTACTGAGGATCGAAAGCAATCAGGAAATCAACCCAATCTCTGGATGCTAGACCACCAACCACCCTACTGGGGTAACATAGATTTGAACAAGCAGAAACTGCCACAAAAGCAACTCTGTCGAGGATACCAGCTCTGGCGGAGACTCTGAGGGGATACCCACTCTTTTGGGGATTTTGCATAAATACAATCCACCAAACCACAAATCTACTGACGGCTCCACTGGGGAAATCCACTGAAGAATCCACTGGGGATATGGAAGAGAGCTGGGGATCAACCACCAAATGCTACACCTTCTGAGGAGAACATCCACAACTGCTGAGGAGGAACACAATCACTGCCCTGCTGAAAGCTAAATGCTCTGATGGGGGGATATAGCAACAATGTCGTATATCATATCAACAACCCTGGCGATAGCACTGAGGAAAGTGGTAAAGTACTGGGATATCAACCCACCAACCACAAATCTTCAAAAAGAAAGCAACCATGCTGAAGAGAGAAGCAACAGCTCCGCTGGCGACTGCACTGGGGAGAGTGACGGGGTATCGGGGTCTCAAACCACCAACTACCGAATCTTCCAAAGGAAAGCACCCATGCTGGGGAGAGAATATTGTTGGAGAAGAAAACGAAGTCTTCAACAAGCACTCTGCTTAGGGAACAACCCCAACAACAGCTTTGTTTGGGGAACAACCCCAACAACAAAGTAGGAGAAAGAGGATACAACCAAGCCAGGAATATGAACAAATGTCTTACCTGTTGGAAATCATGCCACCCTTGGGAGAGCACTGAGAAATTCTTGAGTATCCTTCCATCATTGTGAATGTTCACTTTGTTTAAAACAACAATTTAAAAAATTTATTCGTTTAAAACAATGACATTTTATCAATTAAAACATGCAAAACATCTGTTGAATTGAAACAAATAAGAGTGCAAATAATTGGATAAAAGCTCAAATTGATTTGATGGAATGGTAGCCTGCAAATGGCGGGACTCCATAGATCTGTACAAATTTGAAATCAGTGATATATATTGGAAGAGGGCTACATTGAACATAATGATCCTTTCTCTACCAATTTGAATCTCGATGTATTCGAAGCTTCAGTTGACGACGAATCGAGAATTTCTGACGAACAGACAGCTGCGGAACAGAAAGTCTTGTCAGGATGCAGTTACTTGCCAAATCCCTAATTTTTGCCTAGATTGCCCCAGGGTGAGGTACTCAATCTAGCGGGATACAAATATTCTTTTTTTTCATGTCTCTAATTTTTGCCTGGATTACCCTTTCGGGTTCTCCACCGAGACGCTCATTTTTGCCTAAGCCGCCCTTTCGGGTTTTCAACTTAGCGAGCTATTCTGTTTTTCTTTTGCATATACTTTTTCTTTTAGGCAAAGTATTTCTTGACTGCATCTGAATTCACAGGACGAGTGAAATCCTCCCCATCCATTGTTGTAAGCATCAAAGCACCGCCTGAAAAGGCTCTCTTAACAACATATGGACCCTCGTAGTTTGGAGTCCACTTGCCCCTGGAATCGGGCGCGAAAGACAAGACTTTCTTGAGCACGAGGTCCCCTTCTCGGAACACACGAGGCTTGACTTTCTTATCGAATGCTTTCTTCATCCTCTGCTGATATAACTGACCATGGCACATGGAAGTTAATCTTTTCTCTTCAATCAAATTCAGTTGGTCATAACGACTCTGAATCCATTCAGCATCAGTCAACTAGGGCTTTGAGGGTATACTTTTTAAAAAAAAAATTCTTGATTTTTGATTTTTTTGATTTTTTTTTCTTTTATTTTTCATCCCCTCTTTTTTTTTTTTTTACATTACATTTGTAATGCCCTAGTTTGACTGTTTTGCTGATTCTCATGATACAGCTGAATGAGCTTCTTCTCGCACTCAAGAGAATGGGAAATCTCGTCAGGAATCCCCTTCAACATCATCTTCCTCTGCCTCAAATACAAGGAATTCAAGATTGGGAGATGGCGTTGGATCATTATGTTCAATGGGTTTAGAAATCCCTGCATAATGATTTTGGATAATGCAAAGCTTTTTGAAATTAAACAAGCAAATCATTTATGCAGATGAAAAGATTGCTTTTATTCTTGTTTTTATGGTTTTTTGTGATCACCGATTTTATGCAAAAAGCAAAAAGTGAAAACAAATGGAAAAACAAATGTTTAACAATGCATTAATTGAATGAAATATCATTGTATTAAATGCTGCCAACAATGTCATCACTTCTCCTTTTGGCATGGGAGAAGGGTTTTGAACAAAGTGAACAATTACTCTGATCTATGAATGACTGTAGGAACATCTACGGCGACCCAATTGTGACAGACACCACCAGGTATGATAAAGTTGCTCAAGTCCTCTGCATCCTCTTCCAAGATAGCAGCAACTTCTTCAGTCTGATCAGCATGGATGAAACATCCACTCTTGAACAAACCAAGCTCGTTGAATGCCTCAGAACAATAGCCAATGCCAGCCCGGGATTTGTTGTCTTCAAGCTCAATCATCTTCCCCAAACCAGCAACTGCACCACATTCAATGGCCAGTTTCGCATCGCGATAGGAAGCAAATGAAGGAGACTTCTTCTCAATTGGTTCATCAATAGATAAAGCTTGGAAAGGAGTTCCAACTTCATCCTCAGCATCAATATATGAGAAAGAAGACAAGTGGCTAACCAGGAGAGCCTTTTCTCCCCCTACCACAACCAGTTTCTTGTTCTTGACGAATTTCAGCTTCTGGTGTAGGGTGGATGTCACGGCGCCAACCTCGTGAATCCATGGTCTACCAAGGAGACAGCTATAAGATGGGTGGATATCCATGACCTGGAAGGTAACTTGGAAATCACTTGGTCCAATCTTGATTGGGAGATCAACTTCCCCAATCACAATCTTACGCGACCCATCAAAAGCTTTCACAACAACACCACTCTGCCTCATGGGAGGCCCCTGATATGACAATCGAGAGAGTGTGGTCTTTGGCAATACATTAAGAGATGACCCAGTGTCCACCAGCACGTTGGACATGGCATCAGTCTTGCAGTTCATAGAGATATGTAGAGCCATGTTGTGGTCTCTTCCCTCCTCAGGGAGATCAGCGTCACAGAAACTCAAAGTGTTGCAAGCAGTGATGTTTGCAACTATACTGTCAAACTGTTCTATGGTGACGTCGTGATCAACGTAGGCCAGATCCAATACTTTCTGCAGAGCCTCCCTATGAGGTTCTGAATTCAGCAGCAAAGATAAAACGGAGATTTTGGATGGCGTTTGTAGAAGCTGGTCTACAACATTGTACTCACTCTTTTTGATGAGCCTCAGCATCTCATCAGACTCTTCATTCACAATGCCACTAGGGCCAACAGAAGAATCAGGAGTCTTTTGTACAGAGGAGGGTTTGGCAACAGCAAGTGTCGGGTTCTGAACATTCACAGCCGTCCCAACCGGGCGCTCAGCAGAATCAGAAGCAACAGCTCTAGCCTGAGGCTTCGGGGGTGCAGAAAACACACGACCACTACGGGTCAACCCACTCACGTCAGCAATATTGGTAACAGAAGTGGAAGGCAACGACACTTCTTTCCCATCTTCCACAGCAACGGGATTATATCTGAAGGGAATTTCTTTCTCAGAAGAATAAGGCACAGGGCCTACAGGTTTGATTATCAGAGAAGGAGAGACCTTCGGCTTGCTGCCATCATAACAAATGACAACAGGCTCAGGCAATTTGAACACAGGAGAAATAACATTCACTTCCGGTTCATCTTCATCAACATTACGGTTATGAAGAATCTCTATGGTACCTTCATCTAACAGCTCTTGAAGCTCTCTTCGCACTTGGCGGCAACCCAAACGATTAACAGAACAGATGCGGCATCTGTCATGGTCATGCTCCATATGGCTGTATTCACACAGGAGACGATGCAACTTGACCAATGACTGTCGAATATGACTGACATATTTGACTTTATACTTCCCAAGGCACCCCTGGACCATATTCACTGATTTCCCATGCTCGGGCAATGGGTTCTTTGTGACATTGGGGCCTGAGTCCTCGAAGCTCAGAATACCGCATCGCATAAGGTCTTGCACCTTAGTCTTCAAAGGATAGCAGTTCTCAATGTTATGCCCCGGAGCACCGGAGTGATACACACAGTGTTGATCTGGCTTATACCACCATTGCGGGTTCGCAGGCACTGCTGGAGGATCCCTTGGAGTAACCAGCTTCCTTTCCAACAAGGAAGGATACAATTCAGCATATGACATAGGAATGGGATTGAAGCTGATCTTCTTCCTATCATAGTTCAGATTAGCCTGATTGTTGGTACTGCCGCGAGGCTGGTAAGCCTGTTGCTGTGGACGAGGCTGCTGATGCTGATGCTGATTGGGCTGCTGATACTGAGCATTATCCCTGAAAACAGGTGCTATATGGCCACCTGGTGCTGATTGCTGGTACGACGTACTGGCTTCCTCTGAACAGAGGGTCTTCTTGGTTTAGCATGGGACTGCACAACATGTGCCTCCCCATCTTTCTTCTTAAACGCCCCATACCGTTTAGAAGAGCTCTCATCTTTTGACAAACGTCCCTCACGGACTCCTTCCTCCAGACGCATCCCCGTGTTCACCATCTCGGTGAAATCAGAGGGAGCGCTCGCAACCATCCGCTCATAATAGAATGAGCTAAGAGTCTTCAAAAAGATCTTAGTCATTTCCTTCTCTTCCAGCGGAAGAGTAATCTGAGCTGCTAACTCTCGCCACCTCTGGGCGTACTCCTTGAATGTCTCTTTATCCTTCTGGGACATGGCCCTGAGTTGATCACAGTCAGGCGCCATATCAACATTATACTTGTATTGCTTGACGAAGGCTTCGCCAAGATCGTTGAAGGACCGAATATTTGCACTATCAAGGCTCATATACCAGCGAAGAGCCGCATCGGACAAACTATCCTGAAAATAATGGATCAGAAGCTGATCATTATCTGTTTGTGTAGACATCTTCCTGGCGTACATGACCAGGTGAGCGAGAGGGCAGGTGTTCCCCTTATACTTTTCAAAGTCAGGCACTTTGAATTTGATTGGAATCTTAACACCGGGAACAAGGCAAAGTTCAGCAGCAGACTTGCCAAATAGATCTTTCCCTCTGAGGGTCTTCAATTCCTTTCGCAGCTTAAGGAATTGGTCATTCATCGCGTCCATCTTCTCATTAACATCAGAACCCTCAGACGGCTCTGAATGATAGATGGTGTTGTCTACCTGGGGAGTGGTATGCACGACAGGAGGAGCAGCAGCAAGGACCGGGCTAGATGCCGGCATAGAAGCAAAATTTGGAGCAGGAATATCAGGCATGAAACCTGGAGGCATACCCCACGGAAACCCGGCTGGCATGGCATTAGGCATAAAGTGAGCACTAGCAGCTGGCACAGTCGGAGCGACGACTTCAGATATAACCGTCCTCTGGGGAGGAGTTGCAGGAGGTTGAGAAGGTTGATTCTGAGCAGCAAGGAGTTGCTCCATCAAAGCACTCAGACGAGCGACCTCTTCCTTCAATTCTCTGTTCTCTTGCTCAAGTTGATCCATTACTCTGGCAGAATTGGCTCTGGTATAGTACCGGTGCGTCAACTTGTCTTCAAAATAAATGAAGAGCACAGAGTTAGGCCACAGACAAGAAGACCAAGAACGACACCTGCTCATGCAAAATGATGCGTGCGATGCTTGTGCATATGCTTTGTTTTTATTTCAAGGAACTTTTAGGGCATTTATTTGCAAATTTTGAATTTTTAAGCATTTAATAGCATATGGAAAATATCTCATCAAATATATATTCGAGACAAAGAAGTACATCATTTTTGATCATTACAAAGAGAGAAGGAAAATAAACATCCTATGGATCCCTAGAAGCTCGGGATGCTGGAAAACGAGATGCACACAGCTTCTTGATCTCTCTCTCATAGGCAGCTTCCATATCCGCTTTCTCCTTTGCAAGTCGATCATACTTCCTCTTCCAGAACTTGGAAGACTGAGGAAGCAGAGAAGTCTAAGTATCATTCGGATCATCGATCACCTGATGCTCGAGAAACTCAATCAGAGCGTCCTTCTCCTTCAGCTGTTGAAGCAACCCTTCTCTTTCACGGATCTAGGCACGTGAAAGGTCTTCTTCTCTCAACTCTTCTACGCCTTGGTTAGGGAGGGTTGAAGGCCCAGCCACATCTAACGGTGTAGGTCTCGGATGATCATACGGTATAAGGCACACAACAGCTCTCTGTCTGACCCAAGAAGTATATGGCTCCAAAGCAATGCAATTCTTCGGACCCAATTCATTCCTACCCTTCTTCTGAATCTTGTGCCAAGCGCGGACAAATCTGGCTTTCAGGCCTTGGGGATCTTTACCCTCCTGAAAGAACACACCTTCTAACAGAATGTTATGAGGTTTATCCTTTAGGGGGAACCCAAGCTGACGACGTGCTAGAATAGGATTGTAGCTGATCCCAGCACATGTACCAAGAAGAGGTACATTAGGGAATTCACCACAATAATCAATGATCTGAACTGTATCATACACGCGATCATACCAAGAGATATCATCATTAGTGAGAGACATGAGTCTCTGAGACCACCGTAGACATCCCTTGTTCTCCTTGAAAGCAACCGTCTGCGACAAGTGAGAAATAAACCACTTGTACAGCAGAGGCAGACAACACACAATAACTCCTCCACCCTTTGCATTCCTCAAATGCAAAGAGACATAGGCATCACCCAACAGAGTCGGAACGGGATTAAGAACTGAGAAGATCCTAATGGCGTTCACATCCACAAATTTGTCGATGTTGGGGAATAATACCAAACCATAGATGAGCAGCACAAATAAAGCCTCAAAGGCATCCTCACTCATGGACTTCCCATACATGGTAGCTTGAGCGATGAGGAACTCGGAAGGAAGACCCTGAATTCCACGTTTGGCAGTCATATTAGCTTTAATCAAAGATTCATCTATGTGCAACAAGTCTGCGATCTCTCGAGAAGTAGGAATACTCTCTAAGCCACTGAACGGCACCTGATCCAGAATCGGGATCCCAATAAGATGAGCATACTCCTAAAGCGTAGGCAACAGCTGAAAGTCCGGGAAATAGAAGCTGTGATACAGAGGATCATAAAACTGAGCCAAAGTGCTCATCAAACCCTCATCAACCTGAGTAGTCAACAGAGGCAGAAGCTTCCCATAACGAGTTTTGAAACCCAAGGGATCTAATACATAGGATGTCAGATTCCTTAACTCTTTCACATCGGGTTGTCTAAAGCTGTACTTCTTTGTATGCCTTTTTGGTCTTTCCATGTCTTAAAATTTTGCCAATAAACCCTTTAAGTTCCTTGAAAATTTTCTTTTTTTCTGATGACATGAAGTGCAGATGAATGCATGAATGCATGAATGCAACAATCACACTCAAGGATCAAGCAAGGCACACCAGACAAAGGTCATGGGAAAGCTCATTGTATCCCTAATATCAATCATCCATTTTGGTGGATTATGGTTTTCACCTTATCGACACCCAAGTTCCATTGATATTAACGGTACATGAACCGGCTCAATCATCCTTAATATCAATCATCCATTTTGGCGGATTATGGTTTACACCTTATCAACGCCCAAGTTCCATTGATATTAAGGATATTTGAACGACTCAACCATGAATCACGGGTTGCTGAGAGTCACGAGCATGGAGTCTCGGTTAAGGACCACCCAAAGGGAATGTACTAGGGTTTAAACCTGCCAGACATGTTCTACCAGAGGTTCCCATAATCATCGTCCCATCTTTCGGATATTATCGGAGGAACGAATACTCGTATTCCAAAAATATTCTCAAGAGAGACTCTTATGAGTGTAGTATTGCGTAACAATCGCATCAGAACTGACATCTGAACGACCTCCGCACTACGTCCTAAAAATAGGCCAAGATGGGCTTGGTAAACTAAGGTCCTTGGCTTCTAAGGCACGTGATTGAAAGAATAATGCCTAACCACAAATAACTCGTGTGACATTATTAATCCAACATGACCTCCACCAAGTGAATGGACTCGCAAGTCAACTGGCTAAGGAATACTCCACACCAGTCAACAAGACTACGCCATTCTCCTATCCTAAGGTGCACTCGAGTTCGGGTATAGAACTCATCTCACAGAGATCACCAAAGCAAACAACAATTGTATATCAAGCAATTCAAACATTACAATCAATACAGTTATCCCAAATTGTACAAAAATATGTCAAATAACACATAAACAATATCATACAACAATGGTGAAAAGTAGGCAAAACCACCAAGGAAGGTCTAATATCATCCCCAGCAGAGTCGCCACTTTTCTGTAGCGGTGTATTCGTCACTTTATGATTTATTGACTAAATCAAAAGCAACGCATACAAAGAATCGAGTCGCCATCGCACTTTTGTTTATCCTAAGGAATGGCTAAAAAGCGAACAAAAGCCTAAGAAGTTTTACACATAGAAAACTAATAAAAAGATCAGAGAATCTGGGTAAGGGGTTAATTACGCAATGGGAAGGTGTTAGGCACCCAAAACGTCCTAGGTACTCCTAGGGAGCCCTTTTCACACTTGTTTTATAGAAAAGTTTATTTGTTTATGACATATTGTGCAAACATGATTGAAGGGATGAGAAAAGAATGTACAATTTTATTATTTTTGTGTTTGAACGGATGAACCCGTTGCCTACGTACCTTCCATGAAAGGTAAGGATCAAAACACCGTAGTTCGGCTAAAAAATTTCCAAAATATGTGAATTCATTTTAAAACAAGAGCACTAAGGCTTTTCATTATCAACGGGAGAAAACTCAACCAAGACCAACAATCCACCATGCGAGGATAGCTTCAACATACTAGTGAGGGGTTAACCCTATAATAAGTATGGAAGACTTACAATCAACTCACTAAGGATGTGGTGAGATTTACATCAACCACTATGAGAATTGAAACCTATGGCTAATGTATGAAAACATATCAACAATGGACAAAGCCACAAAACAATTGAATGAGTGAAGTTAATTGATTATGAGTATTCACAAAATATGGTCAGAGTATGATTAGGATTCCATCAAAGAAGTGTTATGAAATGGAGTTTGAAAAGTCAAGGACTTAGGGTCCAGGTTTCTAATTTGAAAAGACATGAAGATGTTTGCACAATAGCTCAAAGTTTTGAATTAACAATGTGAAAAGGGAGTTTTTGGAAGCAAAAGGGTATGGATGAAGGAGTGTAAAACTTCTCAGATGTTCACCTCTTGAAATCATATAGAAGATGATTCAAGTGTGTCCTTAGGAATAAGCAAATGAGCAATAAAAAATAAGCAAAACAAATGATACCGGATGCCAATTGTTGGACTTACACCAATCTCACAAACAAAGATGGATACCGGATACCAATCAATGGACTTACACCAGTCTCCTAAAACAAACAGGGATATCAGATGCCAATAGATGGACTTATTCCAATCTCCTAAAGCAAAACAAAACATGGATATCAGATGCCAATCTATCTGGACTTATACCAATCTCCCAATCAAAACAAAACATGGATGTCATATGCCAATCTATCTGGACTTACTCTAATCTCCAAAGGATGATCATAGGAATACAAATGCCAACAACATGGACTTACAATTGAATCCTCACATACAACAAACAACAAAAGCACCAAGCAAAGAGGACATAAGTGGCCAATGAAATGGTCTTACACTCAATCCCTTCCAAATCATAGGAATAATGGCCAATGAATGGACTTACAGTTGATTCCTCAATGGGCAATCAAAGATGTGTCACAAAGATATGAAATGATGATCATGCAATAATGAACAATTAATGATGATAAATGCACAAAGGCAAACACACAAACATGTACAGATGGATCAATAAGCAATCAATGATTCAGTTAGCACACACTATATACAAGCAATTAGGCTCAAGCAAGGGTTAGACTTTAAAGTCAACTGGAATGGGGTAAGTGATGCTCTTAACCTTAACATTGAGAGTTAAGGTGAAGCAGATGAAAAAGAGATGAGGGGTGTGCCTCATAGCTCTTATCCCTGGTCAGGGAGAACTTTGAATATCAGAAGGTGTGGGAGTTCAGAAAGTTGGAACTCTCTCCACAAGTGAATGACTCTATAGATCTTGGGTTAAGATCCACAATGCATCAACATGTAATGTGAGCAAAGGGATGACACACAGAATAGTAAGAGATGGACTAAAAGGCATTTTCTTTATTATGGTTGATTAATAAAGTCCCTGGAATAGATAGTCCGTTTGATGTATTAAGTGTGACTTAATCATGAGAACACATTGAACATAAGGACACTATTCTTAAAGTATCCGTAGTCGAGCTTTAGTGTGAAGTGGGATAACATTAAAGCATTAAGACTATTATGTTTGTAGACTGATGATCACATCTCATGGATCATGGATAAAGAGTTATCAAGTCTTAAACATAGGTATGAATATTAGGAGTAATATTTATACCAGATTGACCCGCTATGAGAATACTATATAGAAAGTTATGCAAAGTGTCATAAGTTATTCTCATGGTGATAATAGTGTATACCACTATTCGACCTGAAACCACTATGGATCCTAGATGTAGAGTCGAGTGCTTTATTGCTGATCCAACGTTGTCCGTAACTGGATAACCATAAAGACAGTTGATGGGTACTCCACGAAGCATGCTGAGGGACATGAGTGTCCTAGATGGAATTTGCCAATCCTGCGTAACAGGATAAATGTCTATGGGCCCAATATTGAACTGGACAAGGGTGACACGGTCTATACCTTGTGTTCAATATATACATAAGGGCAAAGGGGTAATTATACACATAATTATTATCACATGAGGTTTTGTCAGATCACATGACATTTTCGTGACTTGGGTAGCAGTGATGTGTTGCTAGATACCGCTCACTATTTATTATGTTAAATGCGTGATTTAATATAATTGCCAACGTCGCGAAAACCTATAGGGTCACACACAAAGGACGGATTGATGAGAGATAGAATAATTAAGGAACATCGTAAGGTACGGTGTACTTAAGCAGAATACGAAATATGGTAAGGTACCAAATACTTAAGTGATTTTGGCATATTATGAGATATGGGCCAAAATGCACTTAAGTGGGCTTTTTGGCTTGAAGCCCACACAAGTGGTTCTATAAATAGAACCCCCTGGGTAGAAGCATTGTCACTCCACAATAACTCACTAAGACAGACAACACAACTGAAGAGTTGGAATTTCATATCTCTCTCTCACTCAAAGCCTTCATTCATAACAGCTAGCACTGCGATTGAAGGAATCCGTTCGTGTGGACTGAGTAGAGACGTTGTCATCATTCAATGTTCGTGATCGCCCCGTGGATCTGTATCAAAGGTTTTGATCATTATCAGAGATCTGCATCAAAGGTTTGAATCTCCACAAGAGGTAACGATTCTATCACTGATCATGCCCATTCGTAAGGATCATTAAATGGAGAAATTTTTAAATTCCGCTGCGCCTTGGATGGCAATTCTCTTACATGTAATACTCAAAGAACAATACACTAGATCTCATCCAAAGTGTGTGATCATGATTTCATCATATTTATTGTTCATTTTCATTCTCATTATGGTATCAATCGCATCAGTGATCTTTATGGAAAAATGAAACCTACTATATATAGCATAAACAATAACTCTATGTTCAAGAAGCTCAAATGGAGAAGTACAAAGGATAGCGGACAACACCAAGTGCTACAGCTAACATAGCACAAGAAGGACCAAAACAATTCTCTGCCATAAATGCAGGTAGCTATGGATCGTATTAGCATTAGAGGGTAAAAGCTTGTGGCTTTAGAGGCAAGGGTAGAGGAAGACAACAATATACCCCAGGTAATATTGGCCTATTTGTCAACTTTGCAACAAATATGGGCAATCACTTATGGAGTGTCGGAATAGATTTAATGAGTACTTTGTACCCACTCCAAGTAAAACTCGGGTACAAACTGCTACTACAACTGGAACTGATCAGGCTCAAGTGCAACCATGAGGTTAAACTCCCAACTCCACTAAATCCACAACATACTTAGCTCACCAAGATGTCCTTCAAGTTCCACATGGATTAGATCTCAGACTTGGTTTGCAGACTCAGGTGCATCCCATAAAATACCATTTAACATTTCAAAATTTACACACTAGTGCATCACCTCATGAAGTCCTAGTTGGTAATGGACATAGCGTAGTATTGTCTTCCATAGGCTTAACTAGATTTAAGTCCAAATGCATGCATAGAGCTTCTATTTTGCTGAAAAACTTGTTGATCTATATGCTTGTAGGAAATAAAGATTAGCATCAGTAGTTTTGATGATGACAAAGCATGACAATATCCTTCAAATGATAATAGAAACATCTTATAAAGAGAACTCAAGATCAAGTTCTTAAATATTCAAATATTATCTAGCAAAGTGTTGAAGCTACTTTGGTGAAAGATATGAAAGCTCTCTAGGTGTTAGCTTGGGATTTTTTACTTAGTAGGAAAATAAAATGAATGTTAAGATGAATGTTGCATTAGTGAAATGTTAAGTGTTAGCATTGATTGGCAAGAGTAGACAACAAGCCCACGTCGACTAAGGCTTCCTGACTGATATTTTGAGATAAGGTTTGGAGGAGTCTCGGGAACATGCATGGGTAAGCAATGGACAACATGTCGAGGAGTAGTCTTTTGAGAAGCTCCAAAGACTTAGAAAATAGAGGAAACCAAAGACAGAAGGGACTTAGCACTATCAAGAACTACCTTTGAGGAACAAGTAGGTACTAGTTGCTTAAAGCAATTAGAGAGCGTGGGATAATGATTTAAGCAGTTTCAAAGTGTTGAAGACCTGGAAATACATTGGAAGATGAGTTGCATGCATTCTAAGACGTGTCAATTCTGTATGAGTAAACTGTCGTGTCTTACCCTAAATTTTTCTCTAAATTAATAAATTGATCAATTCACAAGACATTTGCATCATATACATATCATAACATGCATTTCTTTAGGCCTAATTTCTAAAAAGTCAACCAGAATAAAATTTTGGTTTTATAGACAGACCGGTTGAAGCAATTTTCAATCGCGCGTAAGATTAACAGGCGAAAATTTTTGAGTTTGGGCTTGCAACTGTCTGTTTTATTGATCTACGATTTGTGTAGTTTAAATCGATATGCTCATTTAATTTTTTTCGAATTCACGCTCGGTCACATTTTGATCAGTGTGAGCCTTTTCATCTGAGTATTTTTAACTGCGAGATTTGATCTGCGACTGTCTGTTTTACATAACTATATTCTATGTAGATTATTTTAATGTGTGCATTTTATTTTTCGCACATTTGCGTGTTCGGTTTTTATTAATTTTAATTCATTTTTGTTTTTTTAATCAAATAATCAAGAAAAATAAATAGAAATAAATAAATATTTAGTTAGATTTTATTTTTTGGTTTTGTTAAAAATATTATTATTTTTATTTCATTTAACTTTGAACTCATTTGACCAATCAACAAAATATGCAAGGGGATTTTTGGATTGATTTAAAATTATAACCCAAATTTTAGTATATATGTTAAAGATTGTTGACCAATTAAAGGAGGCAGCGGCGGAATTTCCTCACATTTCTAAAAAAAATGTAACTAGTTATCATATAAAAAATAAAGAAAAAGTTCTTCCAGTTTGTTGTGGGATTGGGGGGTTCTTTTTCTACGCATACCACATTCAGGGTCTCTTTCATAAAATATCATCACCAAACAACATTTTGATAGCTTCTTTTGGGCATAGTTTATTTTGACTTTTTTTTAAATGATATTTATAGTGTTATATATTTTGGTGTAAAAAAAGTTATAAAGAAACTTTTTATAAAAACTTCAAATAAAAATTTGGTCTGAATAGTTATTCTTAAAATATTATTTTTGGTATTTCATCATTTTATAAAAAAAAAACTGGATATCAAAATTTCAAAAAAATCACTTAATTTTGAAGCTATTTCAAATAGCTTTTCATAAGAATCATTTTTGAGATACAACTTTTTGAAAAAATTGTGATTTTGACTATGTTTTGATCTTCAATAATGTATGTTTATGTTATAGAATGACAAATTTAGTCTTTTAATTTATAAAAACTTAGAGAAGAAATAAAAAATGCCTTTCTCTCTCTCTCTGAAACGCAAGGCACTCGTTTTCTTCTTCTTCTTTTTTTGTTTCAACCATAACCCACATCTCTAGATCTTTCCATTAAAAAGCTACCAAACTCACTTTTAATGGGTTGCAAATCTCCTTTCCTTTCTCTGCCACCCTCAAAATGAAAAGTTAAAAAAGGTGGAAACAAAAGTTGAAGAAGTTGAAGCTTATTTTTCTTGTTTTTACGTCCACTATTTCTATCTCCATTCACTTGCATTTTTACTTCCTTCTTCTCACATCCACACTACAAGCACCACCACAACTACCACGACAGCATCTCCTTGCATCGTCCATCACCATCACACGTCTAGTTTCCATCTTCGACCATGAAGACAACTCCTCTGATCGCTCCCTTTTTCCTACGAAAACCGAACCTCTCCTCACTTCCTCAAACAAATGACTCCCTCCTTCCTCTGACGAAAAAGGCAGTAACATAAACACGTAGCATTCAATAATGCGTTGGCCAATTTTGAGATTTCGAATATTCTTTTACATTGTGGTTTTATTTTGTGTTTTGATTCTAGTTTGTGTTAGTTTGTCGATGTTGTTGCTTGATTACTTTTAGTTTTGATGTTATAAATAATGTTGTAATGATGTAAACATAATCGGGTATATGTGTATATGTTTTTTTGTTTGTTTTTATTGCGTTAGAATCAAGTTTATACAAAATACAAGTTCGACATGGTTTGTATGTCGTAACGCTGCTGGATTTTTATTTTGGTATATTAATATTTGGTATACGAGTTGTTGTTTATTGTTTATTGTTACGCTGGAATCAGATCTGAGAATGTCATGTGTATTCGGTTTAATTTCGTTCGCCAATATTGCGTTATGCGTATTTCATTTTGATTGCGATGATTCCATTTTCGCATTAGCAATTTGCTGGGTATTTTTCCTCTTGATTCATGTGTGATATTTTCAATTCGGTTGTCATCACATTTTAATTCAAATTTGTACGCACTTTTGGTAGTTTAGCATAATGTCAATTCGCGTTTTCTTTTTCACTACTTTGTGTTTCGTACGTTGCTTTCGTTATGACACAATTTGTTGCTTTTAATTTACTTGCGATTAGCGCGCTTCACGTTAACTACTCGTAATTTTATTTGTATTGACATACAACGATTCAATTTTGTTACATTTAAATCGAATTTAAATTCTTTGTTTAGCAGTTTTGCATCACACGACTCACATTACGTGAAACATAATTTGCGTCCTCGGGTTATGATATTTCAAAAGTGCATGCTTTGTGTTTGTTTAATTTTTTATTCGTTTGTGATGAATGCGTGTTTGTTGTAATTATATTGTATGTGCATCATTTATCTTGTCATATTGTGATTCGAATGGTTTGTAGTGTTACGTTACGCTATCGCGTTAGAATACGCGTCATCACGCGAGAATTCGCGTTAGAATACCTCATTTGCCCTTTGTTTGTTGTGCTTAACCTTTTTATTTAGAGGTCTATTTTTAGGATTTTTGAAAAGATAGGGTTTTGGGGCTCTGAATGTGTGATTGAGGGTTCTGAATGTTTGAAAAGCCAGAGGCTCGACGCCATCTATGATGACGAGCCTTTGGGTTTTGAGAAGGATCTCGTAGCACCTAACATCAAAATGTTGGCGCAGGATCCCCTAGAAGAAATTGACTTGGGAGATGGAATAAGAAAAAGGCCAACGTATATCAGCGTCAACCTTAGCCTAGAACTCAAGGTCGAAGCGATCCAACTCTTGAAAGAGTACAAAGACTGATTTTCTTAGGATTATGGTGAGATGCCCGGATAGAATAGGGATTTGGTGGAGTTAAAACTGCCTATAAAGCCTGGGAGAAAGCCAATCAAGAAAACTCCAAGGCGTTTCGCACCAAAAATCCTGTTGAAAATTAAAGAAGAAATTGAAAGGCTTCTCAAATGTAAGTTTATCCGCACAACAAGGTATGTCGAATGGGTTGCAAATACTGTTCATGTTATAAAAAAGAACGGAACTTTGAGGGTTTGCATTGACTTCAGAGATTTGAATGCAGCACCCCCAAAGGATGAATACCCAATACCAGTGGCAGAAATTTTCATTGCTAACGAAGATGCCTCTAAAATCGCGTTTCGGTGCCCATGAGCCTTGGACACTTATGAATGGGTGGTCATGCCCTTTGGTTTGAAAAATGTTGGGGCAACTTATCAAAGAGCAATGAATTCTATTTTTCATGATTTCATTGAGACTTTTATGTAGATTTACATTGATGATATTATTATTAAGTCTATATCAAGACAAAGTCATATTGACCATCTCCGACAGTCATTCAAAAGAACGAGGAAACATAGTCTGAAGATGAATCCTCTCAAGTATGCGTTTTGTATGTAGGCAGGGGATTTTTTAGGCTTTGTGGTCCAAATAAAGGGGATTGAAATCAACCAAAATAAGACCAAGGCCATAATGGAAGCAAAAGCTCCATCAACGAAGAAGGAACTACATTCGTTGCTTGGAAAGATTAACTTCCTAAGGAGGTTCATCTCGAACCTAAGTGGCGAAACTCAACCCTTTTCACTTCTTCTTCGACTGGAAAAGGAAGGTTTAGAATGGGGACAAGAACATCAGGAAGCATTCGACAAAATCAAAGATTATCTTGTTCGTCCTCCAATTCTATCACCTCATTGTAGAAGTAAAAGTATGGGGTTATATATTTCTGCATTTGATGTAACTATATGGAGCATGCTTTCTCAAGAGGGTGAAAATGGCATCGAAATAGCCATTTATTATCTTAGTCGAGTCCTTAATGATGCATAAACTAGGTATAGTATGGTTGAAAATTTGCGCATGTGTTTGTACTTCTCTTGCACTAAATTAAAGCATTATATAAAGTCGGTTGATGTGTATGTTTCGTCTCACTTTGGCATGATAAAACATATGCTTTATAAGCCAATCTTACATAATAGAATTGGGAAATAGGAACTTTCTTTAACTGGGTATTCTTTGACCTACATGCTTTTGAAAGATATGAAAGGGCAAGTAGTTGCAGATTTTATCGTTGATCATGCTATGGTCGAAATGCCCCAAGCCTTTATAGAAATTGAACCTTGGAAAATATATTTCGATGGTTCTAGTCATAAAGAAGGAACTGGGATTGGAGTTATAATCATTTCTCCTAAAAAAAATCCAACAAAATTCAAGTACCAGATAGAGGGTTCTTGCTCGAACAATGAGGCTAAATATGAAGCTTTGAGAGTTGGCCCCGAAATCTTGTTGGAATTGGAGGCAACTAGAGTCGAAATAAGCGGTGACTCTGAACTGGTTGTCAAACAGATAAATAGGGAATATAAATGTGTCAAAGACAATTTGATCATGTATTTCATGGTAGCAAATAGATTTCTACGAAAGTTTGACTACATGAACATCAGGCACATCCCTCGACTGAAAAATCAAGAGGCTAATGATTTGGCCCAAATTGCTTATGGGTACAAAGTGTCGAAATAAAAATTGGAAGATTTAATTGAAGTTCGAGGAAGAGTAATGACAACCAATTTATCTCCATCAGATTTGGAAATGACAAAGTTGGGATTTATTGACGGAGAAAGTTTCGAAATATTGGACATAGATAACTTGACTAACACAAATTGGAGAAAGCCAGTAATAGATTATCTGGAAAACCCAACAACATTTGTAGAGCGAAAAATCAGGTATCGTGTTTTAAGTTATACTCTTATAGGAAACAAATTTCAAAAAGACACCTGAAGGAATTCTCCTCAAATGCCTTAGTGAAAGTGAGGTATATTTGGCTCTGTCAAATGTCCATAGTGGGGCATGTGGGGCTCATCAAGTTGGCCACAAAATTAAGTGCTTGTTGTTTCGACAAGGAATGTATTGGCCTAGAATGTTGAAGGATTGCATTGAGTTTTCTAATGGGTGATGTAATACCCCAAAATTTACCCTTCATTTTTCCTGGAAGCATACGCTTTACACCTCATGCATGCATTCATTTTTAGGTCATTTAACATTAGATACATTGCATTTCATCATGTCAATCAGAATTAGATCCAAGAAACTTTATTTAAAAAAAAATAAAAAAAAATAATAATAATAATAATAAAAAAACGAAAAAAAAAATGAAAAAAAAAAAAAAAAAATATATATATATATATATATATATATATATATATATATATATATATATATATATATATATATATATATATATATATATATATATATATATATATATATATATATATATATATATATATATATATATATATATATATATATATATATATAAGTAAATAAAAATAAAAATAAAATAATATAAATAAATAAATAAAATATAACAAAAAAATTTGGACTTGGGTCTCTCTCATTTGAGCCCACAAAGCCATGAAATTCAGTCTATAAATACCAAGGCTTCACTTGAGAAAAAGGAAGAGAAGCAAAATACTCTGGGGTTTCCTTGAAACAAAATCCTGGACAAAACCTGGAGAGAAACCTGACAGAGAACTCAGAGCAGCCTCCAAACCCTGAAGGGAACTCAACTGCACAGAATCACCTCTGCCTCACATAAACCCTAAAGATTGTTTTGTAAACCTCACGGGTGCCACTCAATTTCAATCAAACTCTCCAATCAGGTTTGCCCTTATTCCCATTACCTTTATGCTCTTAATTTGGATCATCTGAATGTTTGAGGTATGATGGATGAATTTCATTAGGTTTTTGCCCACGGGTCATAATTATGTATGAATGTATAAATAATGCCTTGAATGCTTAATCGTTTAATTTCTGAAGTGTATGCCACAGGGTTTGAGGTTTATGAAACCATATTGTTATCCATGAAAAAAATGCTTATCGTTTTTCACTAACCCTTTTGTTGAGTTTTTGTGAGGGCTCACATGACTTTTGCAGGGATAACTTGCGTGGTTTTCCACTTTATTTGTGGGATTAGCTTGGAAGGATCCCTGGGTTTCCCATTCCTCTAACTGTTGTTACTTCAGATCTTTATCCGCGTGGTACTTTTACATTTTTCCCGCATTTTACTGCTTTCCTAGCTGGAAGACCTCGATAGGAGGCAATGTTTTTGTGTGTTTTTTTTACAGGTTCCTTCGTCAAGGACTGCCTTTTTGCATGAGTTCACCAAACCCTAACCCTTCATTGATTTTTCTTCTCCTAAACACACGTTTACTCCTTCTACTACATATGAATAAGTCTCCAAAGGTCGAGCATCCGGTAGATTGCGTAGTAACGTCGTTCGTCCATAACCCCGTAGTTAGCCGAACTACGGCTTGCTCTGATTCTCATTCCGGATGAGATACGTAGGCATAAGACGCGATGTCTTAGCGAGCACACATCCCCCCAACCCATAGGTCAGCCGAGCTACGAAGACTCTGATTCTCATATTCAGATGAGATACGTATGCAGTTGATGCGACATCCGCGCGAGTCATTTTCATTTAACCCTTTTTTTTGGTAAACAGCACAAGATAAACTCACACCCTTTAGACAAGAACTACAAAAGTGGATCCCATAGAGTACTACGAATGCTTAGGGGTGCTAATACCTTCCCTTCACATAACCGACTCCCGAACCCAAGATTTGGTTGCGAGACCCCGTCTTGTCCTTTCCTTTTTCAGGTTTACTTCGAGCGTTTCCTTTCCCTCCTTTGGGATGAATAACGCACGGTGGTGACTCTTCTGTCATTTTCTTTCGCCGGTTGTTTTTTCGCACACTGTACTTTTCAGGTTGCTACAATTGGCGACTCTGCTGGGGACACTAAGAAGTTGACCTCTTGCTGGTCCATCTTCCCTAAGCGAGTCCCTCCTAGCTTGTGTGATTTCTTGTTTATTGGGTGTTCATGCTTTTGTACATTTATTTGCTCACCTGCTTGCATGCATCTGTTGTATCTGTTGGATCTGTTGTTTGTTTGTTGGGATGGGGTGTTCTATGAGAGATAAGCCCATTACCCAGGCTTGAGTGTACACACAGGTTTTAGAGTGGATAATCATGAGGCTTGCGTGGCGTGTTTCTACGTTAAGTCGTTCGTGAAGAACCACACCCAGACGAGGTTTCTTTTGGATATATTATGTCTTACGGGTATTCCGTAACGGCAGGATGTTCCTCTAGAAATCGTCGACTCTGGTGACCATTTCCCGAGAACTCAGTCGAGGCCTCTCCTCCGAGACGTGATTATGTTAGCTCTGGTGGGCGCATTCTCGCTTGCTCAATCCGAGGATCCCGAGACTGGGAACTTGCTATTAGGATGTTTTGTTGAGGGGAGTCAATGGAGGTCTTTTGTCCCGTAATAATACCAAACCTTCAGTGGTAAACGTATTATTCACGACTGAAGGGCTGAAGCTGACGAACTTCTGTTCTTAGAACCTACTAGTGAGGGGCGGGCTAAATTTAGGAAACCTTAACCTCCAACCAACCCGGTTTTCTGGAGCAAAGCTTTGATCTTGTATTATATTCTTCAGTGGGTTTCTCTTCAGACAGTGCAACCTGACAAATGTTCAAGCGGATCCTACAATCCTGATTTCCATGCCATTGCATTGCATTCACATCATTGCATCACATCATTCTGCATTCATATCATTTAACACATGTTTATCCATTTCTGTGGGGTTTATATCTTCTTCTTGATTCTAGTCGGGGTTTTTCTGATACTTTTTAAAAGGGATATTTTATCTGATGAGAGACTGGAATCAAGGGGGTAGAATACCTTTTGGATTTGATAAACATGTCATTGCATTTGCATATCCATAGCATGTCTTGCATAACAGGTACTGCCGCAGTGTTCTCAATTGTTTGGTGTTTCATCAGCAGGATAGCTGACTCAGGCATTCACCGATACGGTACCCGAAGGAATCAACAGAGAGCAATGGAAGGTGTACAAGCAGAGCTCGCTGAGATGAGGATCCGCATGACCCAATTCATGGATGTGGTTCAAGGGATGGCTCGGGGACAGCAAGAGCTCAAACAGATGATGTAGAGGAATCCCGCCGCTACTCAACCAGAGACATTGGATGATCCTCCAGTTGGAGAGGCTAATGGTCCCAATGGACCGGGGCCTATCCCGATCCCACATGTCAACCTTGATCAACAGCTCGTCCATGATGATCAGGCCGATCAATTCCCCCTACTTCAGGAAGACTTTGGCATGGGCCATGGCATGGACCCCATGTTTAGAAGATTAGAGGAGAGGCTGAAAGCTGTGGAAGGACAGAATCCTCTGGGAGTAGATGTTGTTGACTTAGGGCTGGTCCCAGGTGTGAGAGTGCCACCGAAATTCAAAGTCCCGGTCTTTGACAAATACAATGGCAGCTCTTGCCCTAAAACTCACGTGCAAGCCTATTTCCGTAAAATGGTTGCATACTCTGATGACGAGAAGCTACTTATGTACTTCTTCCAGGACAGCCTGGCTGGGGCATCCTTGGAATGGTACATGAGGCTGGATAGAGCCCACATCCGCTGCTGGAGGGATTTGGCGGAGGCTTTCGTGAAGCAGTATCAGTATAATGCAGACATGGCTCTGGACAGAACTCAACTTCAGAATCTGTCTCTTAAAAGCAATGAGTGCTTCAGGGAATACGCTCAACGCTGGAGGGAGATAGCTTCATGTGTTCGGCCTCCTATGTTGGAAAAGGAAATGGCCAACATGTTCATGAATACGCTGCTTGGACCTTATCTGGAGCGTCTGGTGGGGTGCAATGCCTCCAACTTTGCTGATGTGGTCTCTACCGGAGAGAGGGTGGAGAATCACCTGAAGACCTGCAAGATCCAAAATGGAGTTGGATCTTCATCAGGGAAAAAAAGTCGTTCATTGGAGGGCATAAGCAGAGAGAGGGGGGAGTGAATTCTTTGACTTCCTATCAGAACAGAGGTGTTAGAAGGAACAGTTTCCAGAATTATCATCAACAACCGTATGTTGCGGCTATGACCATTCCAGCTGCAGCACCACCACAACAACAACAACCACAACTTCAACCAGCTCAGTACCAACAGCAGCAACAACCGGGTAACAGACCCACCTATCAACAGAGGCAAAGGATGATGGACCGGCATTTCGACACCCTTCTAATGTCGTACGCTCAGTTGCTTTCTAGTCTTCAACAACTACAACTTGTGCAATTGCACACTCTGGCTCCTCCTGTTGGTAGACTTCCGGTGGGTTACGACGCCAACGCTAGGTGTAGCTTCCACTCTGGGGCACCTGGCCATAACATTGAGAACTACAAAGCTTTTAAGCACGTAGTTCAGGACCTCATAGATTCAAAAGCCATCAACCTTGCACCGGCTCCTAATGTCGTCAACAATCCCATGCCGCAACATGGTGGTGCAAACATTAATATGATGGAAGGAAAAGCCAAGTCCATTAAGGATGTGTTGAAGTTGAAGACTCCATTGTTGGATATCAAAGGATGCTTGCTGAAGGCCGGTGTTTTCCCCGGTTGTGGGAAGGATTGTTTGGATTGTGCCACTCAGAGTGGAGGTTGTTTGAAGCTACAGCAGGGTATCCAGGCCTTGCTCGACAAAGGTATCCTCCAGGTTGAAGATTTGTCTGCCCAAGAGACTGTGGAAGGGGTTGAGGAAGAAGTGTTTGAAGATGCTACTGATGAATTCGCAGATGTTGTTCCTGTTAATTTTGTGATTCCCAGTGAGGTCTCTGCGGTCAACAATGAAGATGGGGATAGTGATTGCGACATCGACAACTGGGTGCGTCCGAGGATCCCGGGTGAAGTCATCAACAATTGGTCTTCTGAGGAGATTGTCCAAGTCACTTTTCTGAAGGAGTAATTTTCTTTGTTTATTCATGCATGTCCAAGTCTTACGTTCCTCCCAGGACGTAATGACTCATTGTAGGGCTCATCTATGTGACACTTGCATTTTTTTATCATAAATGAAGGACGTCTTTTTGTATTCAAATATTTCGTTCCATGTCTTTCTATTTTTGCAGTTTTTTCAAAACAAAAAAAAATGGCAATGTTTTGTTTAGTTTCCACTTTTTTCTTTCACACTCATAAGCACATACCATCGCTCATGCAGATGCACGTCACCGGATCCTATTGATAACGATTCTGCTATGGCTCGCTTCGACTTTGAAAATCCAATCTTTCAAGCTGAAAAAGAGGGTGATGAAGACTGTGAACTCCCTGAAGAACTTGCCAGGTTCTTAAAACAGGAAGAAAGGGTCATTCAACCATATCAAGAGCCTACTGAAGTGATTAATCTCGGCACCGAGGACGCCAAGAGAGAAATCAAGATAGGGGTTGCTTTGGGAGATGATGTGAAGAAAGAGCTGATTGAATTGCTGCAAGAATACGTTGACATCTTCGCCTGGTCTTATCAGGACATGCCCGGGCTGGACACGGACATCGTGGTACACCGCTTGCCTCTCAAAGAAGGTTGTCCTCTGGTCAAGCAGAAGCTCAGAAGAACAAGACCAGAGATGGCTGTCAAGATAAAGGAAGAAGTGCAAAAGCAGTTGGATGCAGGGTTTCTAGCAGTCACCAATTATCCGCCATGGGTTGCAAACATCGTCCCAGTACCTAAGAAGGATGGAAAGGTACGGATGTGTGTCGACTACCGGGATCTGAACAGAGCTAGCCCTAAAGATGATTTCCCATTACCTCACATCGATGTTTTGGTGGATAATACAGCTCAGTTCTCGGTATTTTCCTTCATGGATGGCTTTTCTGGCTATAACCAAATCAAGATGGCACCAGAAGATATGGAGAAGACAACATTCATAACCCCATGGGGCACCTTCTGCTACAAGGTGGTGCCGTTTGGTCTGAAAAATGCCAGAGCAACATATCAATGAGCTATGGTGACTCTGTTCCATGATATGATTCATCATGAAATCGAGGTTTATGTGGACGACATGATTGCCAAATCTCAGACAGAAGAAGAACATTTGGTGAATTTGCAGAAATTGTTTGAACGGTTAAGGAAATTCAAACTGAGACTTAATCCGAACAAGTTCACTTTCGGGGTGAGATCGGGAAAATTGTTGGGTTTTATTGTTAGCGGAAAAGGGATTGAGGTGGATCCTGACAAAGTGAAAGCAATACAGGAAATGATTGAGCCAAGAACAGAGAAGTAAGTCCGTAGTTTCTTAGGGAGGTTGAACTACATTGCAAGGTTCATCTCTCACCTAACAACCACGTGTGAGCCAATTTTCAAATTGCTGAGGAAAGATCAGGCTATCAGGTGGAATGAAGATTGTCAAAGGGCTTTCGAGAAGATAAAAGAGTATTTGCAGAATCCTCCTATCCTTATGCCTCCAGTGACCGCTGATTATGTACTTGACAGTACTTGACAATTCTATGGGTTGTGTTCTCGGTCAACACGACGAGACAGGTAGGAAAGAACATGCCATCTACTACTTGAGTAAGAAGTTCACAGATTGCGAGTCGAGATACTCAATAATTGAGAAGACATGTTGTGCACTTGCATGGGCTGCTAAGCGATTGAGACAATACATGCTGTCTCACACAACCCTACTGATCTCCAAGATGGATCCAGTCAAATACATATTCGAGAAGCCCGCTCTCACCGGAAGGGTGGCTCGTTGGCAAATGGTACTGATAGAGTACGATATCCAGTATACATCCCAGAAAGCCATCAAAGGGAGTATTCTGTCAGACTATCTTGCTCAGCAGCCGATTGATGATTATGAGCCGATGAAGTTTGATTTTCCAGATGAAGACATCATGTTCCTCAAGATGAAAGGCTGTGAAGAGCCAGTTGTTGAGGAGGGACCTGATCCAAACGAAAAGTGGACTTTGTTGTTTGATGGGGCTGTCAATGCTAGAGGAAGTGGAATTGGGGCTGTCATTACTACTCCGAAAGGTGCCCACATGCCTTTCACCGCTTGTTTGACTTTTGAGTGCACAAATAATGAAGTTGAGTACGAGGCCTGTATCTTGGGTATTGAGCAAGCCATTGATCTGAGAATCAAGACTCTGGACATCTTCGGAGATTCAGCTCTGGTGATCAATCAAGTGAATGGTGATTGGAATACTCTCCAGCCCACTCTGGTCCCCTACAGAGATTACACGAGAAGACTGTTGACTTTCTTCACAACAGTAAAATTGTATCATATACCTCGTGATGAGAACCAGATGGCAGACGCACTTGCTACTCTATCCTCCATGGTCAAGGTAATTCGTTGGAACCATGCTCCCAGGATGGATGTGATGCGCCTTGACAGGGCCGCGTACGTGTTTGCTGCTGAACTGGTAGTCGATGACAAGCCCTGGTATCACGATATCAAGTGCTTTCTGAAGAATCAAGAGTACCCTGTAGGGGCATCCAACAATGACAGAAAGACTTTGAGAAGATTGGCAGGCAGTTTCTTCTTGAACAAAGACGATGTGTTGTATAAGAGGAACTTCGACATGGTTTTGCTCAGATGCGTGGACAGACACGAGGCGGACATGTTAATGCAAGAAGTTCATGAAGGTTCCTTCGGTACTCATGCCGGCGGACATGCAATGGCTAAGAAATTGTTGAGAGCGGGTTATTATTGGATGACCATGGAATCATATTGCTTCAAATATGCTCGGAAGTGTCATAAATGCCAGATTTATGCTGATAAGGTGCATGTGCCGCAAAATCCTCTGAATGTGATGACTTCGCCGTGGCCGTTTGCTATGTGGGGCATTGACATGATTGGAAAGATTGAGCCGACTGCTTCCAATGGGCATCGCTTCATCCTTGTTGCCATCGACTATTTCACCAAGTGGGTCGAAGCAGCGTCTTTCGCGAATGTCACCAGACATGTGGTTTCCCGTTTCATCAAGAAAGAAATCATTTGTCACTATGGGATTCCCTAAAGAATCATTACTGATAATGGTTCTAATCTCAACAACAAAATGATGAAGGAGTTGTGTTAGAACTTCAACATTCAGCATCACAATTCTTCCCCTTACCGCCCTAAGATGAACGGCGCTGTTGAGGCGGCAAATAAGAACATAAAGAAGATTGTGCAGAAGATGGTCGTCACGTACAGAGATTGGCATGAGATGCTACCCTTCGCCTTGCATGGGTACCGTACTTCAGTACGTACGTCGATTGGGGCAACCCCTTACTCCCTGGTGTATGGTATGGAAGCAGTCCTACCTGTTGAAGTGGAGATTCCTTCTCTAAGAGTCCTGTTGGATGTCAAGTTAGAAGAAGCTGAATGGATTCGGACAAGGTTCAATGAGTTGAGTCTTATCGAAGAGAAGCGAATGACAGCCATTTGTCATGGGCAGTTGTATCAGAGTCGGATGAAGAGAGCCTTTGATCAGAAAGTGCGTCCTCGTTGTTTCCAAGTCGGAGGTTTAATGTTGAAAAGGACCCTTCCTCCTCAGACAGATCATAGGGGCAAGTGGACTCCTAACTATGATGGACCGTATATTGTCACCAAGGTTTTTGATGGTGGGGCCTTAATGCTTGCAACTATGGATGGTGAAAACTTCACTTCCCCTGTGAACTCAGACGCAGTTAAAAAATACTTCGCATAAAATAGACCCGCTGGACAGTAAAAAGAATAGTCCAGGCAAAAATGGGCATCCCGACGAACCAAGAAAATGAAAAGGTTCGGGCAAAAATTAGGGATTAAAAATGAAAAGATCGTACACCCGATAAGTTGAAAACCTGAAAAGGCAACTTAGGCAAAAATGGGTATCCCGGTGGATTGAAAACCCGAAAAGGGCTATCCAGGAAAAAGTTAGGGATTAAGCGAATGACTGCGTTCTGAGTTAGTTCTGAATCTCATCTCATGTCGATGACGGGAAATTTTCGAAAGGTAGGAAACAGTCCAATCACCTTTTCAGAAGGCTGATCATCTGGAGGATCTTGAAGACGGGCAAGTCATAGCAGAATTGGAACCCAATAGAAATCCATTTCACATTGCCATTAGATTAATTTCTGTTTTTATCTTTTGTGCGATCACCTCTTTCCAGGGATTGCTTCCTGATGTAAATGCCTATTCAGAGGCCATTCAATCAATAAAATCATGTTATTCAGTATATCTCTATTTTCATTTTCATTTTACTGTTTTGTTTGCAAAAATGACGTCCGAATTTTTGATAAACATTGCATCATGACACATGAGGGCTTTACAGGTACATGCTTAATAAACATTTAAAATTGCTGTAAATTTCAAGTGCTTTGGATCGTCTATTCAAAATAGATACCCTCGGGGCATTTTCTTAAAATCCCCTGCAGATGATCGTGAATATCTTCCCCAGTGAAGTCGCCAACAGACGAATCTGGTGTCTTATCCCTGCAGAGCTGATCAGAGTGTTGGATTCTTCAATCCCCAGCAGGTTCTCACCACTGTACTTCCCCAAGCGTTTGTTTCAGGACATACACTCCCCAGTAGAGTTGACAGTGCCAGACTATATATCCCCAGCCGAATTGACAGTGCCAGACTGTATCTTCCCAGCAGAAGTGGCTGCTCCTTAGAGTTCGAGGCCAGATCGATAATCCCAATGCCAGATCCATGGTTTCTTTCCTTGAAGCAGAACCTCGGTACCGTATCAGTGTTTGCTTCCCCTGCTGAGTCATCTCTCGCAGATCGTGGTTGCCAGAACCACTATCGCTTTCCCCAACAACAGGTTTTTAGTGTCGTTCTCTCCCCAGTCTGAATCTCGGCATTTCGTCATTGCTAGAACACCATGTGGCAGGTCATTTCCCCACATAATTCTTTGCGTTGTGCATCTCCAGCAGCCTTACCAGGGTCCAAAAGATGGTGATCATTTCCCCAGCAGATCCCCTTGCCTCAGCTTGGCATTCTACCCAGCATTTCGCATCCCTGCATGTAGAATCATATTACATTGCATCCTTCCAAATCGCGTAGCATTTCCATTTTCATGGAGCATTACGCCATTGAAAAATTCAAACATACGCATGTAAGCATAAAACATTCTCGGTATCCCAAGTGATAAGCTAGAAGTTGTTTCCAGTACTCAGACTGAAGATTGTTCATGACTTACCTTTGTTATCCCCAGCAAGTGTCATTGGCCCATGCGCCGCCTCTATTATCTTTCCCTATTTCTGCCGATGCTGACAGGCATGAAGTTTTTTCGGTATTCAGACCGAAGTGGCATTCAGGCCAATTTTCCGGTATTCAGACCGAAGTGGCATTCAGGCCAATTTCCGATATTCAGATCGAAGTGGCGTTCAGGCCAGTTTCCGGTATTCAGACCGAAGTGGCGTTCAGGCCAGTTTTCCGATGTTCAGATCGAAGAAGTTTCCGACGTTCAGGTCGACGCAACTTGTGGCATTCAGGCCAATTTTCCGATGTTCAGATCGAAGAAGTTTCCGACGTTCAGGTCGACGCAACTTGTTGCATTCAGGCCAATTTTCCGATGTTCAGATCGAAGAAGTTTCTGACGTTCAGGTCGACGCAACTTGTGGCATTCAGGCCAGCCTCTCGGTGTTCAGACCGATATTAATAATCTCATATCTCCCGATGTTTAGATCGAAGTCATTTCCAGTATTCAGACTGATGAGCGGCATTCAGGCCATGGTTATTTCTGTGTTACCATTTATTTTGGTATCCAAGTTAACATTCTTTTTCGGTATTCAGACTGACTCTCACCGTACCAGACGGATTCTTCTTTCAAGACCACCTCTTTGCCGATTCTGACCGATATTGTTACTTCACTTCACTTCAGTGCAAATTTTTGGGATTTTATTATATTCAATCCCTTGATACCTCGAAAGCACGAAAGCCGCTGCTATCTTCTTTCCAGGTCTCTAGTTGATTGAATAGGGGCAGCTGTAATACCCTAAAATTTACCCTTCATTTTTCCTAGAAGCATATGCTTTACACCTCATGCATGCATTCATTTTTAGGTCATTTAACATTAGATACATTGCATTTCATCATGTCAATCAGAGTTAGATCCAAGAAACTTTATTTAAAAAAAAATGAAAAAAAAAAGACGGAAAAAAAATAAAAATAAATAAATAAAATATAACAAAAAATTTTGGACTTGGGTCTCTCTCATTTGAGCCCACAAAGCCATGAAATTCAGTCTATAAATACCAAGGCTTCACTTGAGAAAAAGGAAGAGAAGCAAAATACTCTGGGGTTTCCTTGAAACAAAACCCTGGACAAAACCTGGAGAGAAACCTGACAGAGAACTCAGAGCAGCCTCCAAACCCTGAAGGGAACTCAACTGCACAGAATCACCTCTGCCTCACATAAACCCTAAAGATTGTTTTGTAAACCTCACAGGTGCCACTCAATTTCAATCAAGCTATCCAATCAGGTTTGCCCTTATTCCCATTACCTTTATGCTCTTAATTTGGATCATCTGAATGTTTGAGGTATGATGGATGAATTTCATTAGGTTTTTGCCCACGGGTCATAATTATGTATGAATGTATAAATAATGCGTTGAATGCTTAATCGTTTAATTTCTGAAGTGTATGCCATAGGGTTTGAGGTTTCTGAAACCATATTGTTATCCATGAAAAAAATGCTTATCGTGTTTCACTAACCCTTTTGTTGAGTTTTTGTGAGGGCTCACATGACTTTTGCAGGGATAACTTGCGTGGTTTTCCACTTTATTTGTGGGATACCCCCTGGAGGTTTCATCCCGATTACCTATACTGACTCACTTTCTTTGATGGTGATTAGCTTGGAAGGATCCCTGGGTTTCCCATTCCTCTAACTGTTGTTACTTCGGATCTTTATCCGCGTGGTACTTTTACATTTTTCCCGGATTTTACTGCTTTCCTAGCTGGAAGACCTCGATAGGTGGCAATGTTTTTGTGTGTTTTTTTTACAGGTTCCTTCGTTATGGACTGCCTTTTTGCATGAGTTCACCAAACCCTAACCCTTCATTGATTTTTCTTCTCCTACACACACGTTTACTCCTTCTACTACAGGTGAGTAAGTCTCCAAAGGTCGAGCATCCGGTAGATTGCGTAGTAACGTCGTTCGTCCAAAACCCACTCCATAACCCCGTAGTTAGCTGAACTACGGCTTGCTCTGATTCTCATTCCGGATGAGATACGTAGGCATAAGACGCAATGTCTTAGCGAGCACACATCCCCCCAACCCATAGGTCAGCCGAGCTACGAAGACTCTGATTCTCATATTCAGATGAGATACGTATGCAGTTGATGCGACATCTGCGCGAGTCATTTTCATTTAACCCTTTTTTTTGGTAAACAGCACAAGATAAACTCACACCCTTTAGACAAGAACTACAAAAGTGGATCCCGTAGAGTACTACAGATGCGTAGGGGTGCTAATACCTTCCCTTCGCATAACCGACTCCCGAACCCAAGATTTGGTTGCGAGACCCCGTCTTGTCCTTTCCTTTTTCAGGTTTACTTCGAGCGTTTCCTTTCCCTCCTTTGGGATGAATAACGCACGGTGGCGACTCTTCTGTCATTTTCTTTCGCCGGTTGTTTTTTCGCACACTGTATTTTTCAGGTTGCTACAGGTGATAAGAATGCCAGATATATGCAGGCATTTAACATGTTCCTGTAAACGAACTACATTCCATAGTAAAGTCTTGACCCTTTAGAGGTTAGGCATTATATTTTGCTGGTGAGATTAGACCGGCCTCATCTATAGGTCAGAGGTACATTTTAGTAGGTATTGATTACTTTACTAAATGGATCGAAGCCATACCTTTGGTGAATGTTGATCAAGAAGCAATGATTGAATTTATCCAAAGGCACATAATTTATAGGTTTGGAATCCTTGAGGCCATTACAACTGAACAAGGATCAGTGTTCACTGGTTGAAATATGCAAGAATTTGCTAAAGAAATATGGATTAAACTGATAACGTCTACGCCTTATTATGCTCAGGCGAATGGTCAAGTCGAAGCAGCAAACAAGGTAGTGATTGGATTAATAAAGAAGCACGTGGGGAAAAAGCCAAAGAATTGGCATAAGACTTTAGATCAAATTTTGTGGGTTTGTCGAACGTCTCCTAAGGAAGCCACGAATGCTACGCCTTTTCGTTTGACTTATGGGTATGACGCAGTTTTACCAGTCGAAATTTGTCTTATATCAACTAGAGTTCAGAGGCAATGCGAGATTTCGTCTTAGTCTTATTGGAATATGATGATTGATGAACTAGTTGACTTAGATGAAGAAAGGTTGAAAGCCTTAAGGTTATTGAGAATACAGAAGAAGGGAGTAGAGAAAGCATATAATAAAAAGGTCAAAATTAAAACATTTTTGACTGGAGATTTGGTATGGAAGGTAATCCTACTAATGGATCGAAAAGAGAGAACGCTGGGTAAATGGTCCCCAAATTGACAATTTCATCCAATTAGAATTCATCATTTTGACATATAAGTAAGAAATTAAAAATAAAAATAAATAAATTAGAATTAAAGCATTTTAATAATTACTTCTTTCGTGTTTCTCTATCATTTTATACGAAAATGATGAATTATAATTGGATGACACTGCAAAGTAGTTTTACACCAACCGTTTATTTAAATTAATCTCAATATAAAATCAATAACTTCAAAAAAACAAATAATTTAAAAAACATAAAATATTTTTGAAATAAGACATTTCTAATGAGACTATATGATAGAAATAATTATAATAAATAAAGAGTTAATATTTATTAGAGGTAGAAGATCTCAAAGAAAGAAGGATAGTGTGTATGAGTGTTCTTGAACACAAAAGTAAATTTTATAATTATGTATTCATAGAGATAGGTAGTTTCAAAATTCTTTGACTACAAGAAAAACCTTGTTTTTCCAGGAGGTTAATGACTGGGGTTAAGTCCTTCACTAAATTAATATGTGTTTGGGGTTAAACCCCTTGCAACGCAGAAAACATTTTTTTTATTAAAACTACATTGCCTGGGGTTACTGTTCATCGATGATTTTGGTAAACAATCATTTAATTTTAAATTTATTTCTTGTGGGACCAAACTAGTAAATCTTAGGGCATGTTATGTCAAATTTCTGAAAAAAAGAAGTGTGCATTAATGTTGTCGAGTATTTGTATTTAAATGAAAACAAAAACAAGTAAATGTAGATGAAATGAAAAGACTTTATTTGCATAAGTAAAAGTTGGTAGGCAAATACATTTTCTTCATAGACTCATTTCTCGCTTGCGTATGGGTACTTTAAGTCTGTATTGAAGTTTACAATGATTTTGCCTCCTTGAATCCTAACGCTAGATTCCCTATTTATAGTACTATGAAATTAATTGTCTTCAACGTTCAACTGTTTTCCATTAGACATGTCACTCTTGCATGTTTCACTTGTATTCGATTGATCTCCACATGTCTTTGGCATTTTGGATAAGACCAAAAAATAATTTTTTGGTTTGATTTTGGAAATTTCACCAAGTATCAGACTAAATCCTCAATATGTCGAACATTGACGTTTTGTCCCAATTTTTCTTGTAAAAAAACATGAAATCTTATCTTACGCTTTGTACAAAAAAAATTCAGCTAACTCCCTTCTCGAGTTAGTACATTGAAATTTCTTGTCTAACAAATTGCTCTCCAAAAATTCCACTTTCGATTCATCTTGAGAAAAATGTGTCGTTTTTGAAGTTTTCACCACTATTCAAAGTTGTGCGCTAACGCCAACGTCATCATGGCTATGACCTAAACGTATTTTTGAGACGTGCAAGTTCCGAAAAATACAACATGGTTCTTATTTCTTAGGAAAACGTGGGTCACACATAATCACAACTTCCCACTTTCTCAACCTTCGTGGGTCACTTGTCAAAAAGATTTTTCTGATTTATTTTCTTTAAAGACTTTATAGACTTCAAGGACACCATATTTCTGAGATAAAGTTTGGAGTGTGCAGTGAGGGAATAAGCCAAGTTGATGAAGATTACCAAGTTGTGGAAATCTTGGAGGTGAAGGTGGTGAGTTTTTTGTGGTGGAATAATACCAATATTTGATGAAAAAGAAAAAAGAAAGTAAGAGCGGAATGATAGTGAAGAATAGTGAATAGAAATTTACATGTGAAAGAGAACTTTGTAGAAAGGTGAACATGGCTTAAGCTTTGAGTGATAAAAAAACACTCTTCCTATTCTGATATATCACTTGGTGTTATGATGTTTATTGGTTTTTTGTCTGGTATTATTAATAGAATTGGATATGAAAATCACAGTATTGGATGAAATTGAGACAAGTTACACATAAATTTTGTCTGATAATGATATAAGAGAAAAGAGATGAGGTTCTATTTAACTTCCACCATATTATTCTCTAATTCTAGAAACTACATATAGTCAGTAATTCCGATTACATGGTAATGACACCATTTATAGCCATGTGTGTATTTGTCCTTCAAATACAGAGAGAAGAAGAAAAGGGTGATTAGGGATGGCAATTTGACCCATCCCCAATGGGCACCCGCAAATTTACCCACAACGGGTAGGGTAAAAACCCGCAAAAATGGGTACAGGCATGGGCTCAGGTAATTACCGATAAAAATAAGCGGGTATGGGTGCAGGTATGGGCACCTTGGTACCCAATCCGCCCCATACCTGCACACTATATATTTATGTATTTTTATTTTGATTTACATATTTTAGTTTATATTATATAAAAATGTATGTCTATCAATTATAAAACGTATATTAATGTTAAATCATTAAATATTTAATTAAGTGTTCGTTTATTTCAATAATAAATTGTTTGAATTTTTTTTAAATGTTTTTAAAAACTTAAAATTCTATGATATTTTATAATTGATCTATTTATTTTTAATAGGAATACGGGTCATGGGTACGGGCATGGATACCTACATACCCATAGGGCACGAGTACAAGGTCAGGCACGGGGATTTTTTCAAATCGTGGGTATGGGTGGGGATGGGTACTATAGTATCCTGCCCAAACCCTGCCCATTGTCATCCCTAAGGGTGATCATCGCATACTACTCCCGCCTGATTAATAAATAAAGTAAACTAATTTTATATTTATTAAAAAATATAATTAATTGTATTTAATTTTTTTGATTTCATGTGAGAGATAATACAATTACTAGTATATTCTCAATTAAATTATCTTCTACTACAAAATTAAATAATTAATGCAGCATACTCTTAGAATAAAGATATTAAATACACATAGATTTGTTGACATTTGTTTATCTTTAAGATACAAAAATTAGAAGACTTTTGTTTATAAATAAAGCCGGAGGAAGTATACACTAATTAATAATAAGTGGATGCAATATTTTAGTAGAATATTCAAACGAGCCATTTTAAAATATTTCATTTGAATTTGTAATTATATTAATTTTAATTATAACAAAATTATTTATTAAAATATTGATAGAATAATTAGTAGAGTAACTAAATAAACTAAAATATATTAATAAAAAATTAATAAATATAAAACCAATAACTAAAAAAAAAACAAATAATTTAAAAAACATTTTTTTTTGAAATAAGACATTTTTAATTAAATAATATGATAAAAATAATTATAATAACTAAAGAGTTAATATTTATTAGAGATAGAAGATTTCAAAGGAAGAAGTATAGTGTGTATGGATATTCATGAGCATAGAAGTAAGTTTTATAACTATCATACTCATAGAGATTGGTATTTTCAAAAACCTTTGACTACAAGAAAAACCTTTTTTTTCAAGAAGATAAATGTCAGGGGTTAAGACCTTCTCTAAATTAATATGTGTTTGGGGTTATATCCCTCGCAACGCATAAATAATTTTTATTTATAAAACTGCATTAAGTGGGGTTACTATTAATCGGTGATTTTGGTAAACAATCATTTAGTTTTAAATTTTTTTTCTTGAAGGACCAAACTAGTAAATCCTGGGGCATGTTGTGCAAAATTTCTGAAAAAAAGAAGTGTGCATTAATGTTGTTGAGTATTTGTGTTGACTATTTTGGAAAAAACATTAAGTTTGAAAGTAAATATAACAGTAATTTCGACTAAGTAGAAATGGTAACTTGAAATGAAAACAAAAGCAAGTAAATGTAGATGAAATGAAAAGACTTTATTTGCATAAGTAAAAGTTGGTAGGCAAGTACATTTTCTTCAGAGACTCGTTTTTGGCTTTCGTATGGGTACTTTGAGTTTGTATTGAAGTTTACAATGATTTTGCTTTCCTGAATCCTAACGCTAGATTCCATATTTATAGTACTATGAAACTAATTGTCTTCAACTATCAACTGTCTTCCATCGGACATGTCACTTTTGCATGTTTCGCTTGTTTTCGATTGATCTCCACGTGTCAACAACCAACTTTTGGAAATTTCACTAAGTACCGGAATAAATCCTCAATATGATGAACATTGATGTTTTATCCCAATGTTTCTGGTCGAAAAGCCTGAAATCTTGCCTTACGCTTTGTACAAAAAAATTCAACTAACTCCCTTATCGAGTTAGTACATTAAAATTTCTTGGCTAACAAATTGCCCCATAAAAATGCCACTTTCGATTCATCTTGAAAGAAAGATGGCATTTTTTAAGTTTTAACCTCTATTCAAAGTTGTGTGCTAACGTCAATGTCGTCTTGGTTATGACCTAAACGTCTTTTCAAGACGTGCAAGTTCATAAAAAGATATCATGGTTCCTATTTTCTAGGAAAAACGTGGTTCACACACAATCTCAACTTTCCACTTTCTCAACCTTCATGGGCCACTTGTTAAAAATATTTTTTCTAATTTATTTTCTTTAAAGGAAAATAAAGAAAATAGAGAAAATGAACGATTTTCTCCAAAGCTATAAATAGTTTTCTCTTCAATTTTTTCTCTTTTCTTCCATTTTTCTCTTCGCTTTCAGCAAAAACTTCAGAGTTTCTTTCTACAAAACTCAATTCCTACTCATTTCAACTCAAATGGCGTCCACATCAACTCCAGACCAGAAGATTCCTCTCGTTGCATCTATTACCACACTCATTCTTGTTGGAAATCAACTACATGTCCCTGAACCTCCTCTTCAGGAAGAAAAAACCCTCATTTAGAAGTCTCATGTATTAATCCCTTTCAACATTTTTGATATCACTCATGCTTTCTCTGGTCCTTTTCTTGATCTTAACATAAATGTAGAAAGAGTTAGTGCAATTTTCCCTTGTTATCACCATACAAAACCTCTCGCAACTGCAGATAACCCCTTAGATTTTACCTACATGTCTACTCGTGTATTCCGTTCAGCTCCGTATAACAATCAGTCGAACTACCTTAATTGGTTAACAAGGTAGAATCTAAGAAAGGAAAGATTTGGAAATATCAAGGTCTCTTCGACCTAATCCAATTATCTAGGGTAGGTCACTTTTGGGAGGGTTCGACAAACACCTTACATCTGCTATGTGGCATGATTACGCCAACATTGTTTGATATGGCTGCCATTACTGGTCTTCGACCAACTGGCAAAGTCTTCGATCCGTCTATCCAAAATGAAGATAGAATTGGTTTTAACTCAAATTGTGATAGCTTCACCAACTTCATCGCTGATCACTTTGATGAGACGACCAAGGAAATTTTTGATAAAGAACACATCGCCTTTTTTGTCCATATGGCTATCACATTTCATTTTTTTGCTCAAGTTATTTGCAAGTTGCAAAAATGTTTGCCACTCTACCAACGAACTACGTTGTGGAAGAAACGTATGTTTAAGCTAGTTAATTTTGGCATCACTCTATGAAGCTTCGAGCCTAGCGTCTCATGCCATGAAAACATATAGTCTCACTAACAATCTCATGGGTACTCTTCTGTTGTTTGGTCCCTTCTGGATCCTTCAACTCTGGCTTAATGTCATATTTGAGCCATCTTTGATGGCTAACAAACCAAACAAACCTATTGAAAACACCAAAGAATGGCAAATCAAAGGAAGTAGACTCACATTTCTTACTCATACTAACAAATGGCTTTCAACACAAGAGATCTTCAATGAATATTATATGATGTTTGTGAAGCGTTACATGTTCACTTCCCATATGGATCCCTTTGTGGATAGACGTTATGGCCCTGCATGGTTCAAAAGAGAATTTCCTGCACTCGATGATGAACATCAGGTTGAGTCTATTGAGATCTTGAAATATTTTCTGACACCAAAACTATTGTCGACCATTCTCTCGACCAAAAAGGGCCAAGTAGGTTTTATTAGGTATCAACCCAACCTTGTGGCTCGACAATTTGGTTTTTGTTAGTTCAAACCCAACTTCTACTTCCAACACAAAAAGGACATATGTCTTAGCACTGTCGGAATGTCTGAGGAGACATATTTTGAACACCTTGTCAAACAAGATAAATAAATCCTAGAACTTATTCCTTTCAAATTACAAAAATCCTTCTACTACACCCGAGAGTTTTACAATTGGTGGAAGGACTATCATACTGAAAATTGTGTCGACATGATGACCAAGATGCACCATCTAACTTAAGCTTTCATTTCTTTACAGGCCAAGTTAAAAAAAGGTACAGGTACTCACATTAAATAAATGCAAGATTTCCAACTCTACTTCGAAATTATGTACAATCCTCGTGACCTAATTAGTTACTAGAGAAGATTTATAGAAGGTTATTTGAGGTTAGCTTTACCTTTGACTCAGTTAACTCGAAAGGTGCAAGTTTTTGTGTGGGATTCTCATTGTGAGGAAAGTAAAGAGGTGCATTTCCGAATTAATGAGAATGGTGTTATGAGGTTAAGAGATAGGGTTTGTGTACCGGATTTGTCAGAGCTTAAGAAGAAAATTCTTGAGGAAGGTCACAAAAGTGGTTTGAGTATTCATCTAGTTGCTACAAAGAGCCATGACCTTAAGAAGATGTTTTGGTGGTCGGGTATGAAGGAGGATGTTCTTGAGTTTTTTTATTATTGTTTTACTTGTCAGAAGTCGAAGATCGAACATCAAAAGCCTTTGGGATTGATGTAACCGTTAAGTATTCCTGAGTGGAAATGGGATTGCATTTAGATGGACTTTATAAATGGTTTGCTGAAGACGACGAAGGGAAGTGATTCCATCTGAGTTATTTTTAATAGACTGGCTAAATCAGATCATTTCCTTCCGATAAAGATCATCTATCTGTTGCAGAAGTTAGTTGATGTTTACATCAGCGAGATTGTGAAGTTGCATGGCATTCCTTAGAGTATTGTGTCATATAGAGACCCGAGGTTTACATAGAATTTTTAGCAGAGTTTACAAGAAGCTTTTTGAACTAAATTGAGGTTGAGCTCTGCTTATCATCCGTAGACAGATGGTCAGACTGAAAGACTATCCAATCCTTGGACGATTTGTTGAGAGCTTGTGTCCTAGAGCAAGGAGGTAATTGGGATAGTTACCCATTATTGATCGAGTTTACGTATAACAACAGTTTCTATTCTAGTATTGGAATGGCACCGTATGAGGCTTTGTATGGAAAAATGTGTAGAACTCCTTTGTGTTGGTATGACTCGGGTGAGAGTGCAGTACTTGAACCTGAGATCTTTTAATAGACTATTGAGAAGATCAAGATGAATCAAGAGAAGATGAAAGCGTCTCAAGGTTGTTAGAAGAGTTATCATGATAGGAAGAAAAAAAAACTTGATTTACAAGAGGGAGATCATATTCTCTTGAGAGTCGCGTCATTCACTAGTGTTGGTCGTGCCTTGAAGTCTCGAAAGCTCATGCCTCATTTCATTGGTCCATATTAGGTCCTCCAGATAGTAGGAGAGGTGGCCTACAAGGTTGAATTACCACCGTCTCTTTCGAATCTTCATAATGTCTTTCATGTGTCCCAACTTCGGAAGTACATTCATGATTAGTCTCATGTCATCTAGTTGGATGATGTGCAAGTTAGGGAGAACTTGACTTTTAAGGCATCACCTTTGCGGATTGATGATCGTGAAGTGAAACACTTGCGAGGTAAGGAGATTGCTTTGGTGAAAGTCGTTTGGGGAGGACCTGTTGGTGGAAGTGTGACGTGGGAGCTCAAGAGTCGGATGAGGGAGTCTTATCCAAATCTTTTTCCTTCAGATAATTTTCGAGGGCGAAAACTCTATAAGTGGTGGAGAGTTGTAACACCCTGAATTCAACTAATTTATTTAATTGAATTTTTTTGCTTTATTTTATTATTTAAATAACTTAATATGTTTTAAGTATTTGGTTGATGATAATATGTGGTGTGTGAGGTTAAGGGATTATTATAACTTTAACTGGTTTATTTAATTAAAAATAGTAGAATTAGTTAAATAAATAGAAAATGACAAATAGTGAGATTTGGGTATAAAATAGAATAATGAGAAATAATGGTGTAAGAGGTGAGAAATAAAAAAAAAGTTGGGCCAACGTGTAATTGTTAGTAAGCTAAAAATTAGGTTTATTATTAAAAAGGGATTAGGGGAACTTACTTGTGTCAGTACATGAAAATTGAGAGTGTTAGAGAAAAACAGGCAAGAACAAGGGTTTGAGGAAGAAGATGAAGCCATGGCTAGAGCGTTTTTGCTCGAAAATCAAGGTAAGGAGGAAGAACTACTCAATTAAGGGTGTTAGTTTCATGAAAGGGTAGTGAGTACTCCTTAATCCTCATCTAGGTTTTGTCTTATTTTTTCATTGCTGATTTTGTGTGAATTGTTAGTTATAAATACATGTATATTATGTTTTGATTAATGTTGTTGTATGAAATTCGTGCACTGTAATATGTCAAATTGATGCATGATGAAAGCATGTGAAATCTACAAACTATTGTTGGTAATTGATGTGTTTGAGTTTTCAAGAGTATGATCTTAATTCATGATAAATTGGTGAAATCAATTATGATTCAATGTGAAATTAACATGCATATGTGTTATAATTAGCGTATAATTCGTTTTTGGTCGATTTAAGTGTTCTAAGTGTGAAATTGGAGTTGTGATAGGGGTTCGATGGTGGAAATCGTGTTTTTGGGGTTTCCGGTCTGACTGATCTCGCCTAATGAGATATGCAGAGTGAGGAATTCTATTTCCTGAGATGTGCGCCCAGCGAGAGAATAGCTCTCCTAGCAAGGGCTCACCCAATGAGCTATTGGTCTCTCGGCGAGGGTGACGACATATAATTGAGTGTTTTCGAGTTAATTTCATGACAGTGTGTTGTTTTGACGATTAATTGGTATTGTCATGAATTGTTTGACATTAAGTGATTTTGTTTGATGTGTTGGGGCGTGAACCAATATGCTTTTAATATTGTAAAATAAGTACATAATTAATTGTTGACGAATTATGAATTTGCATGAATGTTGACATGCATAGTGAATTAATGTGATGAATGTTATTGATAAATTAATATTATGCATAATTAATGTTATGTGATGTGGAATTTATGTTGTGAGTTAAGCATGTACGTTGTGTTGATGGCCTTCTTTGGCGTATAGTTGCATGTGTCATGCATCATGATGTACGGACTTCAGTCTGATGTGCTCTGGTCCAGTGCTGGGACCGGGAGTGAGTAGTTGATGATTATGGTGAGATCAGTGAAGCGTTGTTGGTTCAGTGGTGGGATCAGTAACGATTTGATGTGCTATGGTCCATTAGTGGGATCAGGAGCGAGTAGCCGACTTCCGTATAATGGGAGTCATGATGCATTATTGATTCAGTGGTGGAATCAATAATGATTTGATGTGCTCTGGTCCATTGGTGGGATCGGGAGTGAGTGAAAAATATAAGTAACATACTTCTGATGTTCAAGGAATCGATACCACATTTGCATTTAGAGTTGAGGTGGTGTCACATTGCATATACCTGCATTATGCATGAACTATTATTAATGGTGTGATGTGTACTATCTGTAAAGTGTGTTTGATTTGATGATGTAGATGTTTTTGATCTACCCTTTTTATGTATTGCACCTCTATATTATTTGAGTGTATTCTCACTCCTTTTTGTTATTGTGGCATATGCGCTCCTCTAGAGTACAGACAACCAGGTACAAGAGTAGTCGCTGAGTTAGAGGATGGCATCAATGCCTCTTTAGCTATTTATCTTTGATTCATAGAGGAGTCGCTCTGATATGTAGCACTGCGGATGGGTTATTCACTTTTTTCTTGTTTTATGCTTTCCTTACATTGAAATTTTGTTGTTCGTTGGATGTTAAGTCTTGTATGCCAAACTTAATGATTTTCCGCTGCTAAATTTTAATTTGTGTGTTATGTTTGATGTTTTTATGCCATGGTGAAGTGTGTGTGACACTCTAATCATGGAGTTTTATTTATATTATTTTATTAATTATCGAGTCAGGGATTAGGGTGTTATACTCGACACATTGATGGAGGAGGTGAAAATGTTCCCCACAACGAAAACACACACCCTTTGCCTTCCGCTCCATGAGCTCCGAGTAGGGGAGGTGTTTGAAGCCACAAATCTAGTCGGTGCCACCCTTTTTTTCGCCATCTTTGTTCATTCTTACTGAGTTCAAATTGGTACTTGATGTTGGGTTCGTAACATTTCGAAAATTCTTAATTGAATTATTTCCTGGACCAGAGCCTACCACACTTCTATTTGGGCCTGAAATTACATTTGACCCAAACCTTTTTTTTTATTTGTGGCCTAAAACACCATTCCTTACAACTTCCCCAGGATCTTGACCCAGATTTAGTAAATCAACCGTTTTATAGGCCCACTGATCCATATAATTCCATCTCCATATATCTCGCTAACTTCATGGCTTGCACACGATTCGTCGGACTGAACGTACACTTCTACTCGATCTGTCATCTTCGGTGGCATCAGCAATTCATGGGTTCACTGGCTCCGCTCGTTTATCTGGTAGGTCGGACCAATGATAGAGTTAACAGAAAAATGGTGATGAAATGGTATTTATTATATGGAAAAGATGAGGAAGTTCTTACAAAAAAAAAGATAACTTGGGTCAATGGTTCCTACCAGAGAGAGACTCTCCTTAATACATCAATAATGAAAAATCAAATAAGGAACGCTTATACTCCCGCACTCCTCTCCTATACTCCCGTAAAGCCTGATTGGACTCCCTCAAAAAGTGACACGTCATTCACTAATCATTAGATGGACCCACCTTCTTCCTTCTAGAATAAACATGCCATATAGTGGGCTTTTTTACATCCACTCCCCTAATTGGGCCTGATATAAGTATTTCATCAAAAGGCATTTCTTGACGCACCCTACAAATTTTTATAACTATTAACTACTTAAACATAGACAAACTATCTTCAAAAATATCACAGGGGCTTATCATGACGAAATATCGGCAACTAGAGCATATGAATTTTTAATCTATGATGTTTTAATCTTTATATATATATATATATATATATATATATATATATATATATATATATATATATATATATATATATATATATATATATATATATATATATATATATATATCATCTTTTCTAATATAATCTAATCTACTATGTATCTATTAAAAGAACATAATGTGGAAGTGACCACTAAACCCTTCTTAATCAATGTTTATTTTCTTCTAATTATAGGGATATATCAGTCTAAACACATTTAACTTAATTTAATGAATGTTTTTACCGTAAACTCTTCTTGATACAATTATTTTTATAAATGGAAATAAGTTTATATTTATTAACGGGAAAAGTTTATTGTTGATACAATTATTTTTATAAATGATAATAAGTTACAAATATTTTTATAAACGAGAAAAATCTATTGCTGATACAATTATTTTTATAAACAGGAATAAGTTACATATATTTTTATAAATGGGAAATGGTCTATTGTTGATACAATTATTTTTCTAAACGAGAATAAATTACAAATATTTTTATGAGCGAGAAAAATTATATTGTTGATACAATTATATTTATAAACGGGAATATGTTACAAATATTTTTATTAGGGGAAGAAAACTATTGTTGATACAATTATTTTTATAAACAAGAATAAGTTATAAATATTTTTATAAACGGGAAAAGCCTATTGTTGATACAATTTTTTTTATAAACGGTAATAACTTATAAATATTTTTATAAATGGGAAAAATACTATTGTTGATACAATTATTTTTCTAAACGAGAATAAATTACAAATATTTTTATAAACGGGAAAAAATTTATTATTAATATAATTATTTTTTTATAAATGGGAATAAGTTACAAATATTTTTATTAACGAGAAAAGTATATTGTTGATACAATTATTTTTATAGAAAGGAATAAGTTATAAATATTTTTATAAACGGAAAAAATCTATTGTTGATACGATTATTTTTACAAACGGGAATAAGTTATAAATATTTTTATAAACGAGAAAAAGTTTATTATTGATACAATTATTTTTCTAAACGGGAATAAGTTACAACACTACTATAAAAAGTACTTTTTGTAAGTAATTTAATCCCTGCCTTTTCATTGATAAGAGTACTCATTATGTACAAGTATGACAGTGTCTATATTTGGAAGTTAATAATATACAATTATGATGTATACCAATTATAGAGATATCCTAATAATTATACTAATTATAGAGATATTCTAATACTCCCCTGCAATTGAAGCGGGAGATAGACGGACGTTGAGGTTGTCTCTGAAGTCTTGAAAAAGTATGAGAGGAAGTCTTTTGGTAAAAATATCTGCGATTTGATGTTTCGAGGGGATGTGGAGAACCCTGACTTGACCCCGAGCGACCTTTTCACGAACGAAATGAATGTCCATCTTAATGTGTTTTGTTCATTGATGCTGAACTGGGTTACCTGAGAGGTAGATGACACTAACATTGTCATAGTACACCATGGTGGCTTTACGGATAGGGCATTGTAACTCAAGCAGAAGGTTTCGTAACCAGCAAGATTCATATACCACATTGGTAACTCCATGGTATTCTGCTTCAGCACTAGAGCGTGAGAGTGTGGGTTGCCATTTAGACGACCAAGAAAGTAGATTGTCTCCAAGATACACGCAGTAGCCGAAAGTGGAACGCCTAGTGTCAGGACATCCACCCTAATCTGCATCTGTATAAGATAGTAATGAAGATAGTGTCTTGTGCCCTGAATGTAGCGTAATATCCTGCGGAAAGCATGCATGTGGGTGTCCATAGGATTATGCATAAAAAGACATATTTGTTGAACCGCATATGAGATATCAGGTCGTGTGAAGGTAAGATACTGGAGGGCACCTGTAAGACTACGGTAGAGAGACAGATCCTCATACGGGACATTATGTGTGGCACTCATCTTGGGTTTTGTATCAACTGGAGTTGGACAAGTTTTGCATGAAGACATGTCGGCTCGTGAGAGGATGTCATCGACATATTTCTTCTGCGTGAGGAATAAACCATGATTATGGTGAGTGACGGTAATACCCAGGAAGTAGTTGAGATGTCCTAAGTCTTTCATAGAAAACTCAGAGTTGAGGAGAGAGATGATGGATTGCCGCAAAGCATCAGAGGAGGTGGTGAGGATGATATCATCTACATATAATAAAAGGTAGGCTAGATGAGAGTCTTTCTTGTAGATGAATAGAGAGTGATCACACTTGCTTTGGTAAAACCCAATCGATGAAGTATAGTCGGCAAACCTCTTGTACCAAGCTCTAGGGGCTTGTTTGAGCCCATATAGTGATTTGCGGAGACGACACACATGATCAGGATGTTTGGAATCTATGAATCCTAATGGTTGATACATGTAAACTGTTTCATTGAGTTCACCATGGAGGAATGAATTCTTGACATCTAATTGATGAATGTGCCAAGATTTAGAAAGAGCAAGACTGAGAACAGTGCGAATGGTAGTCGGTTTGACAACTGGGCTAAAAGTTTCTCCACAATCAATGCCAACCTGTTGACTTGCACCATCACCTACAAGTCGGGCTTTATGCCTCTCAAAGGAACCGTCAGATTTTTCTTTATGTCTAAAAATCCACATAGATCTAATAACATTAACATTAGTCGGTCGTGGTACTAAATCCCATGTCTCATTTTTAATTAAAGCATTATATTCATCATGCATGGCCATTTTCCAATTAGGGTCCTTAAGTGCAGACACTGGATTCCTAAGGAGGGGGGATTTTGTGACATGAGTGAGTAAACTGTAGTATTTTTGGTTAGGTTTAAAAATTCCATGTTGACTCCTAGTCATGGGTTTTGTGTTGGCTTGGGCGGTAGGTTGATAGATAGGGGGAAGATTATTTTGCAAGGTATGATTTGAATATGGGGAGGGGAGTGATGAGTTTAGAGTATGGGTTGAATTTGATTGGGGCCGGTTTGAGGGAGTAGTGGGTGTATTATTTGAGGGAGTGTATTTGGAAAAGGTGTGGTGTGGGCCATGTTTGGGGAGGTGTTTGGTTTTGAAGGAGGGACCGATGAATTATTTTGGTCTTGGGTCATGATATGGTTGATGAGATAAGGGGATAAGTCATTGTCGAGAAACGTGTAGGTAGTAGATTAAGGGGTGTGCAGCTTTGCATAGGGAAAGGTGAACTCATCAAACAAAACATGACGATAAATGATTATTTTGTTTGTTATCATATCGAGACACTTATAACCACGATGATTGGACGGATACCCAAGAAAGACACATGGTGTGGAGCGAGGCTGAAGTTTGTGGATGGTATTTGAGGGGAATAGAGGAAAGCATAGACAACCAAAAACACGTAGATGAGAGTATGATGGGTTTTTGTTATATAACATGTAGAGAGGTGACTGAAAATTAATTGATTTACTTGGAAAAATGTTAGAAATATAGATGGTCATTTCTAGAGCATAATGCCAAAATGAAGGAGGTAGAGATGCATGAATTAATAAAGTTCGAATACTATTATTAATGGACCTTATTTTTCGCACAACTTTACCATTTTGAGAGGAGGTGTAAGGACAAGAGTAACGAAAATATATGCCATTAAGTTCACACATTTTTCGAAAATTGTTAGATATGTATTCGCCACCATTATCACATTGAATTGTTTTGATTTCCCTTTGAAATTGTGTTTTAATGTAAGCTCTTAGCTTTTGGAAAATAGGATAAACTTGAGATTTTTGTGAAATAGGGAATGTCCATAAAATTTTTGAATAGTTATCCAGGATAAAACATAATATTTGTGACTTGTTGAGCTTAAAACGGGAGATGTCCATACATCACTATGTAGAATATCAAATGGAAACAAGTTATTATTAAGGGAATTAGTGAAATACAATTTGATGTGTTTACCAAGAGGACATGAATTACAAAAATGTGAATGTAATTTACTGGAGTTATTACATTCGACCAATTTATTTTTGCGAAGAAAAGATAAAACATGTTCACCCGGATGTCCTAGACGATTATGCCAAATAGATGGTGACAAAGTTGCAAAGGTGGATGGATGATTGGCTTTATTTTTGGTCATGTGGTTGGTAATGGGGTAAAGGTCACCTTGGCTTTCACATCTCATGATAGGCATCCCCGTCTGAAAGTCCTTCACAGAAAAACCAAACGGGTCAAATTCAATTGAAACATTGTTATCTGTAGTAAATTTACGAACCAACACTAAATTTTTAATTAGATTTGGAGCTTGAAGCACATTGTTTAGGACAAGAGGTGGGTGGGGTTATCTAGATGTGTACTACCGAGACCATAAATTGGAACAGAATGACCATTTCCAACAATGATTTTATTATTTTTGCTCAATTTAAAATAAGACGAGAGATTACCTTGCGAGGATGTCATGTGAGAGGTGGCTCTGGTGTCCATGTACCAAGAGGGGTCTGGATGAGCAAGATTGAGGGTGCTGAAAGCACTTTCATTGTCAGTACGGCTGGTAGTATTAACATTAAAAGCAGCCTGCTGAGGTTTGGGACCAAGAATTCCACTTTGTTAGGGATTAGGACCATTATTTGGTCTATTCCAATTTAGGGTTGGGTAAGGGCAAGGTGGATAATTCCAAGGACCCCATTGTTGCCAAGGTGGGTAATTCCGTGGTTGCCACTGTTGTTGTTGTTGCTCGTGATTTCCTCTTCCGGAATTTCGACCGCCACGATTTGGTTTCTTTCCTCTATGACCGTGATATGTCGATGGAGATAGTTGGAGTTTGAAGCATAGGATGACGGTTTGGGTGCAGGTTTGGTGGTCAGAGCTTTGGCCATGAGAGCGACCGAAATAGAGGAGGCGTGTGATTCACGAGCAGCACACTGCAACATGGTTGATTCCTCGAGTTCCAGCTGTGATCGTGATGTGGCGAAGGTGGGGAGAGGGTCATGTTGCTTTATATAAGTGACAAACCCAGTGTATGCATCAGTGAGACCGTATATCATTTTAAGCACCAGCCGTGTGTTAGTGATCGGAGAGTCGACGTTGGCAAGTTGATCAGATAGAGTTTTAAGGTGGTTGCAGTACGCTTTTGTCGATGGAAAATATTTCAGGTTTGTGTTGCTGAATTGATTTTCTAATTGTACAACACGTGAATGCTTGTTATCATGAAACATAGTGGCGATGCGCTTCCAACATTCTTCGGCAATGTCATTGATGACGAGGATTGATTGAAGAATATCCTGCGAGACAGCTGGGTACATCCATTACAGTACCACTGTATCAAGTCGATTCCAAAGTTCAGAATCGTTAGCCTTAAGGTCTGTTGATGCTTGTATGGCATGTGCATCTGATGACGGGATGATGTGATCAAGTACGTTGTGAACACGTGCTTGCACCTTGAAGATGGCAGACCATGAGAGGTAGAGATTAGAATCATTTTCCAACGTCACCAGGATTATGGTTTTGACGTTGTTGATGGCGAAGGCGAAATGGAAGTTGGGTTTCGCCGCTTGGGGAGGGTTGGTTTGAGAGGCTGATGAAGTGTCATCAGAAGTTTGGGAATGGGAGTTTGTTTCTGTCATGGTAAAATAGAGGATTAGCGGCGGTGAGAAGGGTTTAGGTTAGGACCGTGACAAAACTGATACCATGTAAGTAATTTAATCCTTGTCTTTTCATTTATAAGAATACTCATTATATACAAGTATGATAGTGTCTATATTTGGAAGCTAATAATATACAATTATGATGTATACCAATTATAGAGATATCCTAATAATTATACTAAATATAGAGATATTTTAATACTTTTAACATCGGACGCGAAATGAATTTTACCTCGGCTCCAGTAGCGAGGTAATAAAGAGCGTCATGAAAAATTGTCACTTATCAACTCGGTGATTTAAAAATCGAGGGATAACGTTATATGCACATGAGTTCGAACCCCATCAGTCACACTTTTATTATTTTTAAAACTAACGTATCTTATATCTCGGTTTATCTTGAAAACCGAGGGATAAGATTATTTCTTTTTTAAAAAAATATATTGTTACACTGTTTACCCATAATATTACATTATTTACAAAGAATATTAATATAAAAATCACATTCCCTAGAGACATAAATAAAAATAAAATTCCCTAGGGATCTTGATAAAAATAAATTCCCTGAAGATCTAGATTTTAGATCTTCGAATTATTGAATTTTGGGGAAGATCAAATATTTGGTGCAAGATTATTCTCTATGGATCTTGCATGCATTTGATTCTGAAGCAAAACAAAATAAGAGTTAGATAAATAAAATCAATATTCAAATATATGATTTTGTGCTCAAATAAATATTTAAGAAAATAAACCTTAAACCCAAGTAATTTTCTGCTCTTGCAATCCATCTTAGAAAACTTTTCCAAACGTCTTTATGTTTCAAGCACTTCATGTTTCATATAGGTGAAATTTTCAATATTCGGCATGCTTTTATAATGGATATAGTAAAAAACGTTTAATTACATTGTTTACACAAAATATTACAAATATATTGTAAAATTTTCAATATTCTTGAGCGTTGATAAATATTAAATAGACGATAAATATTTGTTTAAGGGCATTGAATATAGTAAAAAACGTTTAATTATCCCCTCGGTCACGAAGAAAACCGAGGTGAATAAGCTGTTTTTTTAATTACATTGTTTACACAAAATATTACAAATATATTGTAAAATCTGTTTCCCAGTGAGAATTTTTATTTTCCATGCTCAGGTCCCATATAAGATGCTACAAATTTGTTTCCTAATGAGAATTTTTGTTTTTTGCACTTGCAATCTATCTCGGAGATCTGTAGTAGCAACTCATGGTCAAATGGACGGTGGTGAATATTTCTTCCAACATATATTCATAAAAACTCTTTCAACAGATCTCTAGGGTAAAATGACGTTTGATGAATATTCTTTGGGGCGGCTACATATAAGTTAGTCTTATGGTAAAATTTATTTAACGGGTGTTTTTATAGTCAAATACGATTATTAAACATCTCCGTTTTATTATAAAACCGAGGTGAGTAATCCTTTTTTTTAAATTACATTGTTTATATAATATATTAAAATACATTGTTTACAACAAATCTTCGGTGATATCTGAAGCTAGCGGAAATATACTCGAACGTATCGCACTCTCGAACATACAGCAGAGTCGCCATCGGACTTTATTTATCCCCAAAGGGAAGAGAAAACATCGATAAAACCCGGGGGAAAGAGATACTGTCATACCCCAAAATTTGCCCATTTATATTTCAAGACATTTTTCAAGGCATTCCGACTCATTTTCATGACACTGATCTTAAGGGAACGAAGGCCCAGCTCGCGAATGACCCAAACTGACCTATTCGCTACACGCTCGCCTAGTGATAACATGAAAGTGGTTTATTTGGAAGCACAAGTAAAAATGGAGGAAAAGGGGTGCAAAAAGGAGAGAAAACGAACCAAATAGCAAAGCCCAGCCCAAAGCGCAAGCCACAAATGCTGTGCTTGTGACGGACGTCACGGAGGGCGTGACGAGCGTCACGCAAAGCAGCCTTGTGACGAACGTCACACATGGTGTGACGAGCGTCACACCACTACCCTACTTTTTGGGCGCAAGTAACGCCTCAGAGACTTGAAGAGACATTGAGGAGTGTTGGGCCCTATATCCACGCCATGAAATTAGCCACGTTGAAGAGCTCTTGGCAGCAAGTAGTTACTTAATGGTACCAATATAAATAGCCACGAAGAAAACCTAGAAAGGGGGGCTTTTTTCCACATTTTTCCTTTGCCGTTTTCACTTTTGCATATTTTCTTTTCCAGCAGCTTAGGCATTGTTTTTCCTACGAGTTCTACACTATTTTCCTTGCAATTTCCTATTTCCTTTTCAGCATTTAGTTAGTTCTATTCACACAATAGTTTCTACAAAGGAAACTATTGTGTACCTTTTTACCGGATCCAACCTTACGTTAGGATCTAGTTTATTTTCTTCGTTTTAATTTGTTGTTTAGTTGACGAATCCAAGGACAAATCCTGCCGGCTTGTGGCGGAGTGTTCAGGACTACTGTTTAACTTATTCCGAGTAACCCTAAAGGAAACCCGGAAGGAAAAGCCTACGGCAGCAAGGTCACTTCCGCTCAATTCGATCCGATCGGCCAATTCGAGGTTGCAATTCAATTGCCAACAGGTTTGCGTTACTATCACCGCTTTATGTTCCTAATGCACATGTGATATCATAATTGAATTCATAAATATATTTGAGGTTTTGCATTGGACTTAAGTATGCCTGGATACCTTGAATTGTTGTAATGGAGGCCGCTGTTTCGCTCTGTTTTGATCTTTACCCATCCGACTTGTTTTATTATAACCAGGCTTTTTTACCTGATACTATTACTGCTTTGATGCAACTCTTGATTGCACCCTGATTTGGTACTCTAATCCGTTTGCTGAATTTTGTAAAGGTTCACCTGTCCCAGGAAAGGATTGCTGTCTAGGACTTCCACTTTATTTGTGGGATACCCTTGTGGAGATTCGCCCTAAATTACTTGATTAATTTTAATATGTTAATTTTAATGTATTAATTTTAATGTGGAGATTCATCCTAATTACCTAATTAACTTTAAAATATGGCTTTTAAATCTGTGATCTTGGACCTCTCTTTTGCCTTACGATAACACGGTATTACGGTCATGCCCCGCGAATGTAGGGATACACTTAGCAAAGACCCTTCGGTTAAATCATCATAAAATAAATCATGGTCCCTCGGATGTCGCCTTCGAAAATACGATTTTGTCCCCCGATGACCCTTCGGTGTAGCCTACGGTTAAATGATGATCGTCCCTTCGGATGCTAAGGTATCCTTACAACTGTTGCCTTCAATGACCAATCGATAACCCTACGATGACCCTTTTACATCCAAAGGATAAGACTACTTACTTCTCAATAGTAAGGACAGTTTTACCCTCATAAGGATAGGAAATGCCCATAACGGCCTTAGGAAGGTATAACTCTCAATTACTGGATCATAACCTAAAACATTTTCCACCCCTCACACTTTGCAAATCCTAGAAAATCACCACTTGGTATACATTCATACTAGAATCATTACCAAGTTATATTTTTCTAAACCGTTTCAAAATCAAACGAGATAAATACTTTGTATACATTCATACGAAAATCATTACAAAGTTAAACTCTCTTTTCGAAACATTTCTTAAACAATTCACGAACACTTTTCAGACAAAAATATAAGTGATCCAGCAATTAAGAGCCCATGGATAACCATGGATACAAAGGGTGCTAACACCTTCCCTTTGTATAATGTACCTCCCGAACCCAAAATCTATTGAGGTCTTTCCTGTTCTTTTCCACCTTTCCTTATTGGATAAAAGAAAAGTCGGTGGCGACTCTTGCTATCCGCGACATTGCGATAAAAAGCAAAATACCCCAAGTCAGTTCACCGTATGACAGAACTGGCGACTCTGCTGGGGAAACTTTAAAAAGAGAGGTTACCTTAAAAACAAGATCCCTTATTCCAAATTGTCTGATTTACTTTTAAGGGATTGCTTGGGTATTTTTGAGTGAAAGATCCTACACCCGGATCTAGTGTACCTTAGGTAAGTAGCAATAGATCATCGCGACTATCCGGCGTATACTGGAATGGTTAAAATGATGGCTACGGTTAATGTGACACTTTGGTTGTCCTGATGGTCCTCATGTTATTTGAGGAAAAATTTGGCTTCCGCGTGGTGTCATCAAAGCATTAACCAGACCTTTAGAACCCTAATTGACTCATCCTGGCCATTAGAAAGTAGTGAGCTAACTGACTTCGGTTCCGACTGGGGCTTGGTTGAGACTCGATACTACACTCCTTGAGATTGGACTTTAGGGAAGCTTCGGTCAACCACTTGGCGTTGCACTGAAGTGGACTTAAAGGAAAGTCAATGATTGGAGATCCTTCTAGAACCCGGTTACTATTCTATGACAGGTTGAACCAACCAAACTTCAGTGGGGAGGGTACTTACCTATGGAACTCATGCAAGCCTTAAAACTTAGGAATGATGGTTGTGTGACTTGTTTGTGCCTGTTGTTTACTTAACATCATAACATCATAACATCATGGCATTGTACTAACCATTTCGAGGACTTAGGGATTTAACTTTGCTATGTTTTGTAAAAAAAAAAAAAAAAAAAAAAAAAAAAGGTTTCCTTTTTGGTAGTTTATACAAAGTTAAATTCCAAAAGTCCTTGAAAACATTTCATGCATTGCATAACATAACATAACACTGCATAACAGGTATTCTACAAGTTCAATGTTCTCACGGTCTTCATTGCAAACAGAAAAATGGATCTCGAACAAACTGTCAAAGATCTCCAGACTCAAAATGCTCAGTTCAAGGAGATGATGCTAAGCCTATCCAAGGGGCAGGAGGAACTGAAGGCTCTTTTGGTCGAAAAGAAGAAAGACAAGAAGGCTGTGAGTTTCATTAACCCAGGAAGAAGGCGTAAAGGACAGGCTACGGGAATCAAATTTGGAATCCCGAACGGTCCAGAGGATGAGGCGGAGAATGATTCAGAGGAAGAGGATGCTGATTTCTCCAACCCTGAGGATGACGATGAAGATTATGAAAATGAACAGTACTCTCCAAGAGATGATAAGTACAAGTTGCTGGAAGAACGTATGCTAGCTATGGAGGGTCAGAAGGCGCCCGGTCTGGATTTCGAAAGTTTGGGTCTGGTCTCCGATGTGACCATTCCTCGCAAATTCAAAATCTCCACTTTCACTAAGTACGATGGTGCGTCTTGTCCTCAGATGCATTTAAGGGCTTATGTGAGAAAGATTCAGCCGCATACCACTGATAAGAAACTGTGGATCCACTTCTTCCAAGAAAGTCTGTCTGGCACTCAGTTGGAATGGTATTATCAGCTCGAGAGCTCTGACATCCGCACCTGGACTGATTTAGCAACAGCTTTCTATAAGCAGTACCAGTATAATTCTGAGCTAGCGCCTACTCGGTTATAGTTGCAGAATATGGCTATGGGATCTAAAGAAAGCTTCAAAGAATATGCTCAGAAATGGAGAGATTTGGCCGGCAGGGTCAAACCCCCTATGACTGACCGAGAATTAGTAGACCTGTTCATGGGTATCCTGACTGGCCCATTCTACAGCCACCTACTGGGGAGTTCTTCATCCGGTTTCACTGAACTTATATTGACAGGTGAACGGGTGGAGAGCGACATTCGAAGTGGAAAGTTACAGGCAGCTACTTCTACAAGCAGTAAAAAGTCCTATCATGGGAAGAATGAGTCAAATGTTGTGTACGGTCAAAAGAATCATAATAAGAAAAATGGTGATCATGCCGTGGGAGCAGTGACAATCGCAGCCCCGCCAGCTCAAAACTTCCAGCAAAGACAAGACAGACCAAGAAGGCAGTTTACCAAGCTTAATATGACTTTAGCACAAGCACTGCAAAGTATGCTAAAGGCGAACTTAATCACTCTCAGAGGTCCTCCTGCAAATGTCAACACTGCTTCGCCTCGTTATAATCCCAATGCCAGGTGTGCATATCACTCCGATAGCCCCGGGCACGATACAAACGATTGCTGGCTGTTAAAGAATAAAATTCAGGATATGGTCGACGCTGGGGAAATTGAGTTCGAGCCTCCGGAGACTCCTAATGTCATCACTGCTCCTATGCCTAATCATGACAAGGCTGTTAATGCTCTCGATGACAATTTTCTCATCACTACTGTAGCGGACTTAACATCTCCTCTCCCGGTCATAAAGAGGAATTTATTGCAAGCTGGTTTATTTCCAGGGTGTGCTGAAGATTGCAATCTCTGCATACTCCGGCCCGAGGACTGTTTGAAATTGAAGAATGGTATGCAACGGCTGATGGACGATCGTACAGTTCTCTTCGAAAGGATTCCTAAGGCGGAAAACCCTATTGAAGAAATATCTGTGATTGCTAGGTCCAAAGTTCCAGTGAGGATTACCGCTACCAGGGCGCCTGTGAAGATTACTGCTGAGCCCAGGGTTGCTCCCCTAATCATCACTGCACCTGGCCCGATCCCGTATTCCTCAAGCAAAGCTATTCCGTGGAATTATGGCGGTGATGTTTACGTCCATGGCGTGAAGCAAGTGGATAATGCTGCTAATACTAGTGGCATTGTTGGGACTAGTAAAATTACTCGAAGTGGAAGGATCTTCTCTCCAGAAATCTCACCTCCTGTCCTTGAAACTCGAGGAAAGGAACCAGTCAATCCTTCTCAGTCAGAGACACCGGTCGAAGTTACTCCCGAAGATGTTGCCAAACAGGAAATGGAAGAAGTGCTGAAAATCATCCGCAAGAGTGATTTCGATGTGGTAGAACAGTTGGGGCATACCCCGTCTAAGATCTCGATGTTATCCTTGTTGTTATCTTCTGAGTCTCATGCCAATGCATTGATAAAATTCTTGAAGACCGCTCATGTACCTCAGGAGACATCTGTCGATCAGTTCGAACATTATGTTGCTCACTTGGCTGTTGACAATGGCCTAGGCTTTTCCGACGCTGATCTGACACCAGCAGGAAAGAATCACAATAAAGCCCTGCATATCTCCATTGAGTGTAGGGGAACCACTTTGTCTCATGTGTTGATCGATAATGGCTCTTCCTTGAATGTGTTGCCGACAGCTGTGCTGGATAAGCTGGATTGTAAAAGCATTGAACTGAAACCTAGTGACATTGTGGTACGTGCTTACGATGGTGCGAAGAGTGTTGTCCATGGCGAAGTAGTCCTTCCTATCAAGATAGGACCTCAAGTCTTCAACACTACCTTCCATGTAATGAACATTCGTCCTGCCTATCCCTGCTTACTGGGACGCCCTTGGATTCATGGGGCAGGTGCTGTAGCTTCGTCTCTCCATCAAAAGTTGAGGTATCCCACAAAGGGAAAAATTGTCACCGTGTGTGGAGAAGAAGAGTACATTGTCAGTAGTGTGCATACCTTCAGATACGTCGAGATGGATGGTGAATTCATTGAGACCCCTTGTCAGTCATTTGAAGTAGTTCCTCCGACCAATCCTGTCCTTAAGCCAACTTCCTGTGTGCCCAAGGTTATTCGTGCTCCTCCTGCTATGATTTCTCTGAAGGACGCTCAAGCCGTGGTTGAAGATGGTGGTCGTACTGGCTGGGGTCAATTGATCGACGTACCATACAAGTCTGACAAATTTGGCCTAGGGTTCAGCTCTGACAAGAGTCAAATTAATGCTGTAGAAGATGCTGACAGTGATTGCGACCTGGATAGCTGGATCTACCCAACAATTGGCGACGGACTCAATAACTGGAAGGCTGAAGACACTATCCCGATTTCCTTTAGTCAGGAGTAATTGTTATTGTCTACTTTAGTGTTGCAAATTTTGTTTTTTTACAATTGAACTTCTCCAAGCGTTGTGTCTATGCCCGGGGCACAATAGCTAAGGGTTTTGTCATCTTCATAAGCATATTCATATTCAATAAATCAATGGACTTTTTGCATTCAAATATTGCGCTCTTTATCTTTTCTGTCATCTTCCAAACGAGCTATGTTTTCTTACACACACTCACGTAACGAATTGCAGATCCATACCCACTCTGGATCCTGTTGACAATAGTTCTACTACTGTTCATTATGACTTTGAAAATCCGATCTACCAAGCCGAGGATGGAAGTGTGGAAGATTGTGAAGTACCTGGAGAACTTGCCAGACTGTTACTGCAGGAAGAGAGGACTATACAGCCGCACGAGGAGTCAGTTGAGATTGTAAATCTGGGTACCGAAGTAGACAAGAAAGAAGTCAAAATAGGAGCAGGCTTGGAAAACAGTGTCAAAAGAAGGTTGATTCAGATGTTACATGACTATGTAGAGATTTTTGCTTGGTCTTATGACGACATGCCAGGACTGGATACTGACATAGTAGTGCATCGACTGCCAACGAGGGAAGACTGCCGTCCTGTCAAGCAAAAGGTTCGCCGCATGCGTCCTGAAATGTCTGAGAAAATCAAAGCCGAGGTTATGAAACAATTCGATGCCGGTTTCCTAGCCGTTACTTCTTATCCTCAATGGGTTGCCAATGTGGTGCCAGTGCCAAAGAAGGATGGTAAGGTGCGAATGTGCGTAGATTACAGAGATTTGAATAAAGCAAGTCCCAAAGATGACTTTCCACTCCCGCACATCGATGTCCTGGTAGATAACACTGCTCAACACAAAGTATTCTCATTCATGGATGGATTCTCGGGTTATAATCAGATTAAGATGGCACCTGAGGACATGGAGAAAACTACGTTTGTGACGCAATGGGGCACTTTCTGTTACAAAGTAATGCCATTCGGTCTAAAGAACGCCGGGGCAACGTACCAGCGTGCTATGGTGGTTTTGTTCCATGATATGATCCATCATGAAATAGAAGTATATGTGGATGACATGATAGCTAGATCTCATACTGAAGAAGAACATCTCGATCATTTATGCAAACTGTTCGAGAGGTTGAAGAAGTACAAGTTGAGATTGAATCCGAACAAATGCATTTTTGGAGTAAGATCTGGTAAACTCCTGGGCTTTGTTGTCAGTGGTAAAGGAATTGAGGTTGACCCAGCTAAAGTGAGGGCTATTCAAGAAATGCCGGTTCCCCGTACGGAGAAAGAGATCAGAGGCTTCTTGGGACGCTTGAACTACATTGCTCGATTTATCTCCCACTTGACCGCTACCTGCAAACCCATCTTCAAATTACTGAGGAAAAATCAAGAAATGATATGGAATGACGAATGCCAAGAAGCTTTTGACAAAATCAAGAAGTACCTCCAGGAACCTCCGATTCTGATACCACCAGTTGAAGGAAGACCTCTAATCATGTATTTGACCGTATTAGAAAATTCAATGGGGTGCGTATTGGGGCAACATGACGAGTCTGGTCGAAAAGAGCATGCCATATACTACCTGAGCAAAAAGTTTACCGACTGTGAAACAAGATACTCACTGCTCGAGAGAAATTGCTGTGCTTTGGCCTGGGCTGCTCGCCGACTAAGACAGTATATGTTGGATCAGACCACTTTGTTGATTTCTAGGATGGATCCCATCAAGTACATGTTCGAGAAGCCTGCCCTCTCCGGAAGAATAGCGAGATGGCAGATGATCTTAACAGAGTACGATATCCAGTATACTACCCAGAAAGCAATCAAAGGAAGCGTGCTCGCTGAGCATTTGGCTCATCAAGCGGTGGACGATTATCAATCTATGAATTTTGAGTTCCCGGATGAGGATGTCATGCTTGTTACTGATGATGAAAAACCTAAACCGTATGAAGGACCCGAACTGGGATCCCGATGGACTATGGTTTTCGATGGATCTTCTAATGCATTGGGCCATGGTGTTGGGGTTGTACTCATTTCTCCCGAGGGTTACCATACGCCTCTCACAGCTAGACTATGTTTTCATTGTACCAATAATATGGCTGAGTATGAAGCATGTATTTTTGGACTCAAAGCTGCTATAGATTGGCGAATCAAGTTTTTGAGTGTGTACGGAGACTCAGCATTAGTAATCAGTCAGATCAAAGGAGAATGGGACACTAAGCACCCGAATCTCATCCCTTACCGAGAACGGGTGATGACGTTGATCCCATACTTTGAAGAGATTACATTCGAACATATCCCACGAGAAGAGAATCAGTTGGCAGACGCATTAGCTACCATGTCATCTATGTTCAGAGTCAGATGGGGCAGCGAAGCTCCCATGATTACCATGGGACGGTTAGATGAACCGGCATACTGTTATGAACTTAACACTGAGAGGGTACAGGAGAAACCTTGGTTCCACGACGTAAAAAGATACTTAGAAGATCAGGAATACCCTGAAGGGGCATCCATCAATGACAAAAAATTCCTGAGGAAGTTCTCCGCTAAGTTCTTTCTGAGTAATGGAGTATTATACAAACGTAATCATGACTCAACTTTGCTTCGCTGTGTGGATAAAAAGGAAGCAGAAAAGATTATGGAAGACATGCATGATGGTATTTTCGGGACTCATTCTAGTGGGCATACGATGGCCAAGAAGATTCTGAGAGCAGGGTATTATTGGTCTACCATGGAAGCTGATTGCCACCATCACTCCAGAATTTGCCATAAGTGTCAGGTCTACGCGGATAAAGTACATGTGCCGCCTGCTCCATTGAATGTGTTGACAGCACCTTGGCCCTTCGCAATGTGGGGCATTGACATGATTGGAGAGATTAAACCTACCGCTTCTAACGGACATCGCTTCATCCTTGTCGCTATTGATTACTTTACAAAGTGGGTAGAGGCCGCCTCATTTGCTTCTGTCACCAAGAATGTGGTGGCACGGTTCATCAAGAATAGTCTTATTTGTGGTATGTTATCCCTGAAAGAATTATCACTGACAATGGTACTAATTTGAACAACAAGATGATTGCTGAACTCTGCGCGCAGTTCAAAATTAAACACCATAACTCTTCTCCGTACCGGCCAAAGATGAATGGCGCCGTGGAGGCCGCTAATAAGAATATCAAGAGGATTGTACAGAAGATGACAGTAACGTACAAAGACTGGCATGAGATGTTACCGTTTGCTCTCCATGGTTATCGCACTTCAGTACGCACTTCGACAGGGGCAACTCCTTTCTCTTTAGTCTATGGAACGGAAGCCGTTTTACCAGTGGAAGTCCAGATTCCCTCTCTAAGAATCATGAAAGAGGCGGGCTTAGATGAAGACGAATGGATCCAGACTCGACTCGATCAGATAAACTTGATTGACGAGAAGAGACTTGCGGCTGTTTGTCACGGGCAGATATATCAGAAGCGCATGACTCAAGCATTTAACAAAAGAGTCAAGAGACGAGTGTACCAAATCGGCGACTTAGTTATCAAGCGTATCATTCTACCACAAGGTGATCCCAGGGGCAAATGGACTCCCACATACGAAGGGCCATTTGTGGTTAAAAAGGTATTCTCCGGTGGAGCCATGATACTTGCTACAATGGAGGGCGAAGACTTCCCACATCCTGTGAACGCGGACATAGTTAAAAAATACTACGCCTAACAGAGACCCGCTAGGTCGACGTACCTAGGCAAAAGTAAGGGCATCCCGGCGAACCAAAAGGGTTCGGGCAAAAATTAGGGATAAATATATAAAGACGTATACCCGGCAAGTCGAAAACCTGAAAGGGCGGCTTGGGCAAGAAGGGGTATTCCGGTGGACTGAAAACCCGAAAAGGCGGTCCAGGCAAAAATTAGGGATTAAAGCGTACGACTATGTCCCGTTTTCTGTCAGCTTCAACCACGTTCCAAGGGACTGAACAAGCCAACCACCTCTATCCGACAGCAAGGGATGAGATGCTTGAAGACATAATGGTGGTAGTGGAATTAAAGTCAATAGGACGTTTCCGGCATAGCTTTCTCTTTGTTTCTTGACAATTTCCTCTTACTAGGATTTCTGTCTCCTTGTACACAGATTGCCTGTTCATAGGCCCTCTTTCAAAATCAATGCAATTTCATTTTTACTTTCCCGTTTTGTTTGCACGAACGTCCATTGATTTAATTTGAATTGATATATGCGTTTGAATATGATCAATGTTTATCAAAAATACATGCATAAAATAACAATGACAATTACTACACGACTTCAGGATCGAAGAGAAGGTCTAACCAGGCTTTCCAATGAATCCGTTGCTGATTCGATTCCCCGGCAACGCCAATTATTCCCCAGAAGAGGCTGGCGTCACCAGACAGACTAGTCATCTCTTCCACTCCCAGCCAGGCTCTGTCGAATATTTCTACCATCAGACAAGGATCAAGTATCCCCAGTTGAGAAGGGGTCATCAATGCAAATATCTCCGACCAGAAGACCGAGATTCATTTCCCCAGTAGAGCCCCCTGGAAGAACGTTTCAAACGCATAGGGCCTTCATTACATCATTCCATGCATACAATGTTCATTCCGCATCATATACATTACATCATTTCATAACATATACATACATACAATGTTCTTATTTATTCCAGACGCATAAGTCCCTCATTACATCATTTCACAGCACCCGCATACATACGACATTTGCATCTCATGCATCATGACATGGCATGAAGCTAACTTTATTTTTCAGGTTAATTATCCTCCTGATACAATCAAAACAAAGGTCCATTCAGACAGACATCTATCAATTACATTCAGGATTCGACTACATCTTTCAGATATACTCCATGGCAACATTCATTCTGACATCCTCCTAACGATGGCATCTATAAGCCCATCCCCAGTAAATTGTTGCAAAGACAACAGATACCAATACTATCAGATACAGCCTAACGTACGGTTCACTCTGATTCAGCTCAACATATGACCTTCAACAACTCAGATACGATCTAGCGTACGATCCATTCTGACCTTCTTCAACTCGAATACAGTCTAATGTACGACCAAGTTAGACCAGATGCTGCTCAAATACAGTCTAATGTACGACCAAGTTAGACCAGATGCTGCTCAAATACAGTCTAATGTACGACCAAGTTAGACCCTCATCCCTTGCTCAGGTGCTACCTTCGGACAGGTACATTCCTGAATGGTAGTCTGGTATACGGCTACACCCCTTGCTCAGGTGCTACCTTCGGACAGGTACATTCCTGAATGGTAGTCTGGTATACGGCTACTCCCCTTGCTCAGGTGCTACCTTCGGACAGGTACATTCCTGAATGGTAGTCTGGTATACGGCTACTCCCCTTGCTCAGGTGCTACCTTCGGACAGGTACGTTCCTGAATGGTAGTCTGGTATACGGCTACTCCCCTTGCTCAGGTGCTACCTTCGGACAGGTACATTCCTGAATGGTAGTCTGGTATACGGCTACTCCCCTTGCTCAGGTGCTACCTTCGGACAGGTACATTCCTGAATGGTAGTCTGGTATACGGCTACTCCCCTTGCTCAGGTGCTACCTTCGGACAGGTACATTCCTGAATGGTAGTATGGTATACGGCTACTCCCCTTACTCAGATGCTACCTTCGGACAGGTACATTTCTGAATGGTAGTCTGGTATACGACTACTCCCTCTTCAAGCAGATTCAGCCTAACGGACGGCTCATTCTGCAACTCAGAACCGATCTAGCGTACGATCCGTTCTGATCTTTCATCCCCATCAAAGTCATCCGCCTAACGAACAGCTCACTCTGATACCCAGATATGGTCCAGTGTATGATCCATTCTGATCCCTTATCCCCAGCAGCATATAGCATACTCTGACTCCCCAGCGAAGTCAACAGCATGATGGATGATTCACTATACGGTCTAGCGTATGACCCGGTATGACGTCCATGTCTTCAGACATTGTCTAATGTACGACACAATCTGGAAATCTCCTCATCAAACTACCTGGATGGCATCTTTAAGCCCATCTCCACCAAGACTAATTGGCAAGTGCAAATTTTTGGGGCATTCTAGTGTTCAATAATCTTTCACCTCCAGACCACGAACGGTTCACCACTCTAACTCTCTCGGTTCAAGAATATTGAACAGGGGCAGCTGTCATACCCCAAAATTTGCCCATTTATATTTCAAGACATTTTTCAAGGCATTCCGACTCATTTTCATGACACTGATCTTAAGGGAACGAAGGCCCAGCTCGCGAATGACCCAAACTGACCTATTCGCTACACGCTCGCCTAGTGATAACATGAAAGTGGTTTATTTGGAAGCACAAGTAAAAATGGAGGAAAAGGGGTGCAAAAAGGAGAGAAAACGAACCAAATAGCAAAGCCCAGCCCAAAGCGCAAGCCACAAATGCTGTGCTTGTGACGGACGTCACGGAGGGCGTGACGAGCGTCACGCAAAGCAGCCTTGTGACGAACGTCACACATGGTGTGACGAGCGTCACACCACTACCCTACTTTTTGGGCGCAAGTAACGCCTCAGAGACTTGAAGAGACGTTGAGGAGTGTTGGGCCCTATATCCACGCCATGAAATTAGCCACGTTGAAGAGCTCTTGGCAGCAAGTAGTTACTTAATGGTACCAATATAAATAGCCACGAAGAAAACCTAGAAAGGGGGGCTTTTTTCCACATTTTTCCTTTGCCGTTTTCACTTTTGCATATTTTCTTTTCCAGCAGCTTAGGCATTGTTTTTCCTACGAGTTCTACACTATTTTCCTTGCAATTTCCTATTTCCTTTTCAGCATTTAGTTAGTTCTATTCACACAATAGTTTCTACAAAGGAAACTATTGTGTACCTTTTTACCGGATCCAACCTTACGTTAGGATCTAGTTTATTTTCTTCGTTTTAATTTGTTGTTTAGTTGACGAATCCAAGGACAAATCCTGCCGGCTTGTGGCGGAGTGTTCAGGACTACTGTTTAACTTATTCCGAGTAACCCTAAAGGAAACCCGGAAGGAAAAGCCTACGGCAGCAAGGTCACTTCCGCTCAATTCGATCCGATCGGCCAATTCGAGGTTGCAATTCAATTGCCAACAGGTTTGCGTTACTATCACCGCTTTATGTTCCTAATGCACATGTGATATCATAATTGAATTCATAAATATATTTGAGGTTTTGCATTGGACTTAAGTATGCCTGGATACCTTGAATTGTTGTAATGGAGGCCGCTGTTTCGCTCTGTTTTGATCTTTACCCATCCGACTTGTTTTATTATAACCAGGCTTTGTTTACCTGATACTATTACTGCTTTGATGCAACTCTTGATTGCACCCTGATTTGGTACTCTAATCCGTTTGCTGAATTTTGTAAAGGTTCACCTGTCCCAGGAAAGGATTGCTGTCTAGGACTTCCACTTTATTTGTGGGATACCCTTGTGGAGATTCGCCCTAAATTACTTGATTAATTTTAATGTGTTAATTTTAATGTATTAATTTTAATGTATTAATTTTAATGTGGAGATTCATCCTAATTACCTAATTAACTTTAAAATATGGCTTTTAAATCTGTGATCTTGGACCTCTCTTTTGCCTTACGATAACACGGTATTACGGTCATGCCCCGCGAATGTAGGGATACACTTAGCAAAGACCCTTCGGTTAAATCATCATAAAATAAATCATGGTCCCTCGGATGTCGCCTTCGAAAATACGATTTTGTCCCCCGATGACCCTTCGGTGTAGCCTACGGTTAAATGATGATCGTCCCTTCGGATGCTAAGGTATCCTTACAACTGTTGCCTTCAATGACCAATCGATAACCCTACGATGACCCTTTTACATCCAAAGGATAAGACTACTTACTTCTCAATAGTAAGGACAGTTTTACCCTCATAAGGATAGGAAATGCCCATAACGGCCTTAGGAAGGTATAACTCTCAATTACTGGATCATAACCTAAAACATTTTCCACCCCTCACACTTTGCAAATCCTAGAAAATCACCACTTGGTATACATTCATACTAGAATCATTACCAAGTTATATTTTTCTAAACCGTTTCAAAATCAAACGAGATAAATACTTTGTATACATTCATACGAAAATCATTACAAAGTTAAACTCTCTTTTCGAAACATTTCTTAAACAATTCACGAACACTTTTCAGACAAAAATATAAGTGATCCAGCAATTAAGAGCCCATGGATAACCATGGATACAAAGGGTGCTAACACCTTCCCTTTGTATAATGTACCTCCCGAACCCAAAATCTATTGAGGTCTTTCCTGTTCTTTTCCACCTTTCCTTATTGGATAAAAGAAAAGTCGGTGGCGACTCTTGCTATCCGCGACATTGCGATAAAAAGCAAAATACCCCAAGTCAGTTCACCGTATGACAGATACGTTGGGTAAGGAAGTCGGTTATGCAAGGGGACGATATTAGCACCCCAAACATCCATGGTACTCCATGGGAACTGTTTTGATTGTTCTCGCTCGAATAGATGTTATAACTGAAGATTACTCACAGAATAATAGGAAAGGTAGAGATATAGATAAAGTGCTCGGTGAGGATTGTCGCAACGCGAAAAACAACCGGCGGAAAAAACAAGTTTACAGAGCCGCCACCGACGTTATTCATCCTATGACGGAAAGGAAGCGCTGGACTAACCTAAGAAAAGGGAAAGGAACGGTCTTACGACCAGAGATTGTAAGGTACGGGAGTCGGTTACGCAAGGGGAAGGTATTAGCACCCCTCACGTCCGTCGTACTCGACGAGATCCACGCTCAAAAGAATAGGAAAAGGTTGCTAAATAACTGCTCAAAGAAATGCACGCACTGGAATAATAAACAGGTGGAAGACGGGGGAAGGGGACTCGGCAGGATGTCGCATCTTGGGCCTACGTAGTTTGTCAGAAACAAACATCAGAGTCAACGTAGTTCGGGGAAATGGGAAACATGCTCGCTAGGACATCGCATCCTATGCCTACGTATCTTCTCTATCCAGAGTAAGAATCAGAGCACTCGTAGCTCGGCTAACGCACGCCGAAACAAAATACCGAAAAGAGACGCTGAGACGTCAAAAGAAACACTCAAAAAGGAAACGGAATGCCAATCCATGGACTTACACCCGACTCCTGACAACAAAAGGAAACAGAATGCCAATAGATGGGCTTACATCCGACTCCAACAAATAGCACACGTTGACCAGCGAGCACCAAAGGAAAAGGTTATCTGATTGACAACTAATAGGGAGTCTGGAACTCGAGCCTAATAGTTGTCACAAAAAAGAAAAGGTTGAACAGACAAACTAATAGGGAGTCTGGAACTCGAGCCTAATAGCTGTCACAAAAAAGAAAAGGTTGAACAGACAAACTAATAGGGAGTCTGGAACTCGGACCTAATAGTCGTCAAACACACACAAAAAGAAAAAAGGTTGAAAAAGAAAAAGGGTGCCCGGAGAGATCTTGCTCGATCTCCTGCCTACGTATCTCATCTGGTATGAGAATCAGGGCGACGTAGTTCCCCTGAATAGGGGAGAAACTCTCCTAACCAGAGACCAAGGGAATAACGAACTAAAAAGGAGACTGACTCGAGCCTAATAGTTGTCATGCAAACAATGCCCTAGATTGAGGTCTCTAACAAGAGTTTGACTCACACAGGAAGTGAGTCAACTCAAGTCTATCTCTATGTACGTTCAATTTCCTCGAAAGTTGATCATACGACTCCTACAGAAAAGGAGATAAGAAGTGGAAAGCAGATAAACATATCAAAAGCAATCATCACACTCTATACACAAACAAGAGGCTCAGACAAATGGTTGGGCTTTAGTCAAGGGGTCATATCAACCTCGACAAACAAGCCAAAACTGTAGGGGTGTCCTGAAGCTCTTAACCACTAACATTGAGAGTTAGGGTGAAGCTGATGAAAGGTAATGAGGATTAGACCTCATGCTCTTAACCCTGGCCTGGGTGAGCTCAAATGAAAGAAAGTGTGGGGGTCCAGAATTAGGGACCCTATTCCACTTGACTGACTCTATACAAGATCTTGGGTTAGGTTCAAGAGCGTCAGCACGTAGTGCGAGCATAACGAACAAAACAACGACTAACAGGGGATTAATTGTTAATCCCTTCTATCTGTCAATTGCCTCTTCACTTAGGAGGACTTATCAAACAACATGCCTCATTTAGAGGTCTTTGGCACAACTATAAACAAACACAGACATTGCCTCTTAAGGAGGACTTCAGCCAAACGCCTGCCAAAAAAGCGACAGGGCTTCCAGACTACATGGAGTGAGAAGGCTAAACTACCTCAGTGGTGTATCAACCACACTCCAAAGCAAAGCTCAATCAAGCTAGAAGCGACTAATGTACCTGTACAAAAGCCAAACAATCAGTATTGTATTCAGAAAACCAACAGACAACAGACAGGGAAACTATCCAATATCTACACAAATGCAAGCACTCAAGTGAGTTCATCACATCAATGGACCTACAACACAACAATAGTTAGTAATCAAAGCAAATGTCATCTCAAATGATGAGGCCACACCAATCATTAGTGCTAAATACCTGAAACACAAACACAATTGGTGAGTACAAACCACTAGTACAAAGACTAGGGTCAAAGGTAAGTCACGACCAAAACAGAAGTCAATATTTCACATGAAGCACATTTAATCAAGCAAGAAAAATCCCTCAAAAGGACCAAAGCCAAATCAAAAGGCAAAGCCATCAATTAATCAAGATAAGGCAAAGGCAAACAATGTGATCAAAATTGGACATCAAGGATAGAAAATCCACATTAAAACAGAAATGTATCCAATGATCATGAAATTTTTTATACAGGCTTATCATGTTAAGAATGAATATCATACAAAAACTCAACTCCAGAAGAGATCAAATGGCATATGAATGAAAATGTACAAATGCAACATACAAATTGTGACACAAATTGTCACACTACATGTCCATGTATCCAAAACAGTGGTATAACATGATAAAAATGCCAAACAAAAGCCAAAACATCGTGTTACATGTGATGATTAAGCATGTCAAATTTCAAGGCAATTGGACAAACTATGAGCATTTCACAAATCAATTAGCATAACATGTCATTTTGGCATCATGTGCAAACAACCAACATCAAATAAAAATCCAGAATCACAAAAATCATGAAGTAAACATCAAAAAATAATAGACATCAACACAAGCATGTGGAAAAAAGTTGCACTCAATTTGGATCATTCTACCATTTTTAATGATTTTTGAAGTTGCATGAAATAAATGGATTAGTGTGAAAATGTGAAGGAAACATGAAATTCAAAAAAAGAAATTCACAATGTCTCAGCCAAGGTTCGAACCAGCGCGCCAGGGATCAAAATGAGCGATTAAAAATAGAATTCAGAAAAGCACATGGCCAAGGATCGAACTGGTGCAAGGTAGGATAAAACAAATATCAAAATTAATCAACAAAGCACACCAGCATGGAATCGAACGCATGTCATGAAGGTCCATGGAGCGCTCAAAATGCCGCGCTTCATTTAATGAAGTGGCAGCCACATAAGCGTGGTCAATGCACACGTAGGCCAGTCCAAAGAAGCCTGGCCAATGGATCTGCTACGCAGGCGTACGCATGGAGGACAACTAGGCAAAGCCCTAGGACAGTTGCAGACGGCGGAGGACGGTGGTAACAACCGTCTTCTCCGGCCGTCCAGGCGGAGCTGCAACCAAATTTTTTCCAGAATTTGATAAACTATATACCGTTGGAAAGGTCTCTTCACGCACATCTCAAATATCACATTAACTAAGCCTAATTCTCCATGAATCGCTCAAATCGAAGGCGAGAAGTTCTTAGATCTAAACTTAAATTTATCATATCTTCCTCAATTGTTAACCAAAATTAATTCTACTTACATCAGAATCATCAGCATAACAGGCTCTATATAATCATGGCAAATAAAAGGTAAAACGAGAGGTTCGAAAATCCACCTACTTGGAATGGCAGTGATGGAAATCCACGTGTTCAAGCCTCTAAACGATCCAGATCTTCTCCAATATGATTGATTAGAAGCTTTGAGCACAAATCCTCACTTGAAACCAACCAGATCCAACTTAATTTGAAGCTTCCATGGACATGTTCATACACTTGAATAGCTCCAAATCTTGCTCAATTGCCACAAATGATGAATCTTCTTGCTCCAAATTCCACCAGGATCAAGGATCTATGAAGAAATCTTGTGGTTGTGTGAAGAAAATTTGAAATTCAAGGAGAGAGAGTTTTGGAGGGAAATGTGAATTCTAGATCTAGAATGTGTTGTTATGGCAAATTCTGTTATGATTATTTATTTATATGGTTCACTAATCACAAAGCTAATCACAATTAGGCTTGGTTAATCTTGATTAATGAATTATGAAATGTTTTACAAAAATGCCAAAGTGAGCTTGCATGGCCATGTAGCACGTACCAAATCTCATGCAATGCTTGGATTTCACTTAAAACCAATCAATAATCATCATGGAATGATCAAATTGCTTGTATAATCCGCCAAATTTAAATTATGGGTTTTTCCTCCAAAAAGCACATGTATGAACACATGATCATATGAACTTTTTTTCATGCAATGCAATGGTTGATTTGGAAAGTATTGGTCATGACAAGTATTTTGCAAAAAGGATGGACCAATTTGGAGTTTTGAATCAAAAGTTATGCCATGTTGAACTTCCATGTACACTTTGTGATCATCTGGCCATAACTTCTCAACCATTCATCAGATGGACATGATATAGAACTTTTTGAAAAGAGGGGAGAAATATCTTCAACTTTCATGTTCACCAAAAATCCATTTGAAGCTTCTTTGATGTTGATAAGTCAAGTTGAATGTGGACCAAAAACTTGCCATTTTTGGAAACTTTCAATTACAAGTCACTTTCCATTTTTGGAAACTTTTGCCCTGACTTCAAAATCTTCAAGATAGATGTTTGAAATGACAAATGGACCTCTTTTGAACATGATTGAAGTGTTGACACTCATTTCCCCACCTCATAGCCCTCAGTTGACTGCACAGTTGACTTTTGTAGTTCTAAGATGACCTTGACATGCCCTGATCAGCTTGAGCCTCTACCACTTGAGGATATTGCTCCAAAATGAAACCCTAGATCATGTAAATTCCTTAAGATAACCATGTGATCCTCTTCATCAGCAAATACCTTATTTCTTTGAGAAGCCCTAGTTGAAAGAAGGTCACTGATTAGGGTTGACCAGAGGTCAAAACCCTAATCCAAAGGAACTTGAGAATGAACAATGAAGCCCTTGATGATGATAGAACCATGATGATGGTAATATATCCTTGCAAACAAGATAATACTCATAATCTTTGAAGGATCAGGAAACCCTTATTGAAGTGCAAACCCTCAGATGGTGGATCATCCATTTGGAGAAACCCTCAGGCTTGAATCATGTAACTTCTCCATCTTCTGAAAAAGACTTTGGAGGATGATCTTTTTATTTCAGATGATATGCAAAAATGCAATGCCTAATGCCCTAAAAAATGAAATGCAATATGTCAAACTAGTCCCAAGAAGAGGAGGGCAAATTTTGAGGTGTTACAGCTGCCCCTATTCAATCCACTGTGAACCTGTCGATATGAACAACCTCGACTTTCAGATGATCAGGGTGAAGAGTGATTGAATACCAAGAACAGACGAACAATTTGCGCTCTGCTGGGAAATAAATAACAATGCCTGTCAGAATCGGCAAAGAAGCGTTCTTAAAAGAAGAATCCGTCTGGTACGGTGAAAGTCGGCCTGAATACCGAAAAGAATGTTGACCTGGATACCAAAATAAATGGTAACAAAGCCATAACCATGGCCTTAATGTCGCATCCGCTGGGGATTATTATTATTATTATTTTGCTTTTTTTGAACCTCAAAACTTTTGATGATGATTTTTTTTCTTGGACCCCAAAACTTCTTCCGCGCGAGTGATCCCTGATCACCGCATTTGACCCATGACAACTTCATGTCACTCTTGCTGCCAAACAATGAACCCCGTTCTCCATTTGAACCCCAGTCGCCTGACGATAACTCGCGATCGCCGTTGTGAACCCCATTCTCCAAAAAACACCCAGTGTCTCCTTTTCTCCATTTGAACCCCGTTCTCCATAAAACACCCCGTGTCTCCCTTTCTCCATTTGAACCCCGTTCTCCATTCTCTTGTGATAATTCCGCTGGCAACGTCGGAAATAACACCAAACACCACTTTGATGGCGACATATCAGAGGGTACACCTTCACGAAAGGAAGGTAACATGTGCATTTCTTCCCTCGAAGACACCCATAACGACTTCTCTTGGCCCCGCCAAAGTCTAAGGTGACACATGACCAGAAGACAATCCTGAGGACCTCATCCCGGATACCACCTTAAACTCCAATCTCCAGTTGAACCCCGTTCTCCAGAAAATGCCCAGCACTTCCCTTTCTCCATTGTTCATTTCCATCTCCGCCCGACGGAATTTCCTCCTCCAATATCATGCTACTGGGGAATATTGTTGATCCAACATCACGATGCTAAACTCCTCAGAGTAACATCTTCTAACTAGCAGAACCAATTCTCAAACGGTAACCACGGCTTGAGTCGCGTTGATCCAACGTCATGATGCTAAACTCCTCAGAGTAACATCTTCACGATCCGGTGAAACCAACTCTCAAACAGTAATCACGGCTTGAGTCGCGTTGATCGCGTAACGTCATAATGCTAAACTTCTCGGAGTAACATCTTCACCATCCGGCGAAACCAATCCTCAAACGGTAACCACAACTTGAGACTAGCTTATGCTTGCAATGCTGATGCTGACCTTCCAACCAGCGAAACCAATTCTCAAACGGTAACCACGGTTGAGACTAGCTTATGCTTGCAATGCTGATGCTGACCTTCCAACCAGCGAAACCAATTCTCAAACGGTAACCACGGCTTAAGACTAGCTTATGCTTGCAATGCTTATGCATGAGTTTTTTTTCAGCGTAATGCTCCATAACCATGGAAATGCTATGCAATTTATTATGCAATATGCTATGCTTCTTTAAATGATGAATGCATAAAAAGTATCCCCCTCAGGGAACTCTACTGGGGAGCTCGAGGAACTCGATATCGCTCCAACCCTGCCGGGGAAAAGCACCGCTACTGGGGAAAGGATAATCCTCACTGGGGACGACCTCCACCGAACTCGATCCGCTTGGGGACTTCGCTGGGGAAACTCCTACCAACGCAAACCTCCGCTGGGGAAACATCAACCTTCCGACTTGCTGGGGATATAACAATCTCTGCCACTGCTAGGGGAAACAGCAAACTTTCAGGCCTGGCTGCCGAGGAAACACCGACCTCGAATCCGCTGGGGAGATACGGAATATCTGGCACAAAACACCTGTCGACGCGCCGAACACTGGCATTCACCATCCAACCACAGTGTCAACTCTCCACTTTTGAGAGCTCCCAGACTCATCCGGTCTCTTCTGATTCATCACCTTGTATTCTTGACTTCTCTCTACTCCGAGACAAACGATCTCCTCAGATTCGGGCCAACTCTCCAGTCCTCAGACTTTGAAGAGTCTTCTTGATTAAACCTCCAGGATTGTCGCCATTCCTTCGTCGTCTTTACCATTCTTCAATTCCTTGTCCCTGATTGGACTCCACGGGGATATTTTGTCAAAAGGCTTCACATCACAACCTGCAAGTGAGTGAAAATATCTAACAGCACCTGCAAAAAAGATCGTTAGATAAAAACGTGCTCCAGGCGTGCCAAGATTTCAACACCCAGGGTCACTCTACCTTACGAATAAGATTTCAGGCTTTCAATCTTATGAACATGCATTGGAAGGGACATGTATGTCTTAAAATGCAAAGATTCTTTATCAAAATAAACAGATGTTTTTGCAATCAAAGCGGTAATGAAAAACAAAAAACAAAATTATTTGACTGAATATGCATTTTATTGATTGAAAAAGGTGGCTCGTAACTGAGCAATACACAGGAAGCAATCCCTGAAAAGAGGTAATTGCGCACAAAAGGAAAAATCTATCCTAATGGCAATATGAAACCGTGATCTCATCGAGTTCCAACTCGGTTACACCCCATATGTCCTCAAGACTCTCTGCACTTTCTGCCTTCTGAATAAGACGCTTTCGACCGATCTCTGTCGGGGATTATCCATGTGTCTTAACCAAAACACAAATGATCATGCTAGACGCAGTTGTTCGTTTTACTCCCTCTTTTGCATGGACCGCCCTTTCGGGTTTTCAGTCCACCGGGATACCCTTTTTTGCCCAAGTCGCCCTTGTGGGGTTTTCGACTTGCCGGGTGTACAATTTTTTTTCTTTTTATCCCTAATTTTTGCCCGAACCTTTTTTCATTTTTTTTTGGTTCGCCGGGATGCCCATTTTTGCCTGGACTATTTTATTCTTTTCGTCCAGCGGGTCTCTTATACGAAGTATCTTTTAACTGTGTCCGCATTCACAGGGGATGGAAAATCCTTGCCATCCATGGTCGTCAACAACAAGGCTCCGCTAGAGAAAACCTTCTTGACCACGAATGGACCCTCATAATTGGGTGTCCACTTTCCCCTACGATCGTTCTGAGGAGGAAGGATCCTTTTCAACACCATATCTCCCACGTGATACACACGAGGTCGCACCTTTCGGTCAAAAGCACGTTTCATTCTCTGCTGGTACAACTGCCCATGACAAATGGCCGCCATCCTCTTTTCCTCAATCAGGCTCAACTCTTCATATCGAGTCCTTACCCATTCAGCCTCTTCCAATTTCACATCCATAAGGACTCTCAATGACGGGATCTGGACCTCAACCGGTAGCACGGCTTCCATCCCATACACAAGCGAGAAAGGCGTTGCCCCAGTAGATGTACGCATCGAGGTTCGATACCCATGAAATGCAAACGGCAACATCTCGTGCCAATCCTTATAGGTTACGACCATCTTCTGCACAATCTTCTTAATATTCTTATTAGCTGCCTCGACCGCCCCATTCATCTTCGGACGATAAGGAGAAGAATTGTGATGCTCTATCTTGAACTCCCGATACAGTTCTGCCATCATCTTATTGTTCATATTAGAACCATTATCAGTAATGATTCTTTCGGGAACCCCGTATCTGCAAATGATGTCTCTTTTCAGGAATCTGGCCACGACCTGCTTTGTCACATTCGCATAAGACGCCGCTTCCACCCATTTGGTGAAGTAATCGATAGCCACTAATATGAACCGGTGCCCATTCGAATCCGTAGGCTCAATCTTCCCAATCATATCAATGCCCCACATGGCAAACGGCCACGGGGATGACATCAAACTCAACGGGTTTGGAGGCACGTGCACCTTATCAGCATAAATCTGGCATTTATGACATCTCCGCACGAAATTGAAACATTGGGCCTCCATTGTCATCCAGTAATAACCAGCCCGTAACAACTTTTTCACCATCGCATTCCCACTGGCATGGGTACCAAACGACCCCTCGTGTACCTCTTTCATCAATTGGCTTGCTTCTTTGTCATCGACACATCTAAGCAAAACCCAATCAAAATTCCACTTGTACAAAACCCCATCCTTGTTCAGATAGAATACCATGGCCAACCTCCTCAGAGTCTTTCGGTCTTTTTTAGACGCTCCCTCAGGATACTCTTGGGTTTCCAGATAGCGCTTGATATCATAATACCACGGCTTTTCATAATCAGGCGCTGTGTCGACAGCAAACACATAAGTTGGTCTATCCAGACGTCCCACCTCAACACTAGGGAACTGATTCCACCACTGCACCTTAATCAAGGCAGCCAGAGTAGCCAAAGCATCTGCCAAAGGATTTTCCTCTCTCGGCACATGGTGTAATTCCACCCTGGTGAAAAACGTCAACAACCTCCTCGTATAGTCCCGGTATGGAATTAAATGAGATTGATGCGTATACCATTTCCCGTTAACCTGGTTCACAACCAAGGCTGAATCTCCATATATAACAAGGTTTTTGATCCGCAAATCAATCGCCTCTTCAATACCCAAGATACAAGCTTCGTATTCAGCCACATTGTTGGTGCATTCAAATGTTAGTCGGGCAGCAAAAGGAATGTGGGATCCTTTCGGCGTAACCAAAATAGCACCAACTCCACTACCATTCACGTTAACGGCCCCATCAAACATCAGAATCCATTCGGATTCAGGGTCAGGCCCCTCCTCCGGGATTGGTTCCTCACAATCTTTCGATTTGAGAAACACGATGTCCTCATCAGGGAATTTAAACTTCGTCGGTTGATAATCCTCAATGGGTTGCTGGGCGAGGTAATCAGACAATACACTCCCCTTGATTGCTTTCTGAGAGGTATACTGTATATCATATTCGATCAAAATCATTTGCCATCTCGCAACCCGTCCGATCAATGCTGGCTTCTCAAAAATATACTTGATCGGATCCATCTTGGAAATCAACAAAGTGGTATGAACCAGCATATACTGTCTCAGTCGGCGAGCAGCCCATACCAAAGCGTAGCAAGTTTTCTCGAGCAGTGAATATCTTGTTTCATAATCGGTAAACTTTTTGCTAAGGTAGTAAATTGCATGCTCTTTTCAACCAGACTCGTCATGCTGCCCCAGTACGCACCCCATAGACCCCTCAAGGACTGTCAAGTACAGAATTAACGGTCGTCCCTCCACAGGAGGCATCAGAATCGGAGGCTCCTGCAAATATTCTTTTATCTTTTCAAATGCCGTTTGGCAATCATTATTCCACCTGACTGTTTGATCTTTTCTCAACAGCTTGAATATGGGTTCACACGTGGCTGTTAGATGAGATATGAACCGCGAAATGTAGTTCAACCTACCTAAGAAACCACGAACCTCCTTTTCTGTTCTCGTTTCAGGCATTTCTTGTATTTCTTTTACTTTAGCAGGATCAACCTCGATTCCCCTTTCGCTTACAATAAACCCCAGCAACTTACCGGACCGCACCCCGAAAGTGCATTTGTTTGGATTCAACCTCAGTCTGAATTGTCTCAATCGGTCAAACAACTTGGCCAGATCTACCAGATGCCCCTCTTCTGTTTGGGACTTTGCTATCATGTCATCAACATAGCATTCGATTTCATGATAAATCATATCATGGAACAAAGTCACCATAGCCCTCTGATACGTGGCATCGGCGTTCTTAGACCGAATGGCATCACCTTATAGCAGAAAGTACCCCACGGTGTGATGAACGTTGTTTTCTCCATATCATCTGGCGCCATTCTAATTTTATTATAGCCAGAAAAGTCATCCATGAAGGAAAACACCGAGAATTGAGCTGTATTATCTACCAACACATCGATGTGAGGTAATGGAAAATCATCCTTCGGGCTAGCTCTGTTCAAATCCCGGTAGTCCACACACATCCTCACCTTTCCATCCTTCTTCGGGACTGGCACAATATTCGCGACCCAAGGCGGATAATTAATGACAGCTAGGAAACCAGCATCCAACTGCTTCTGCACTTCCTCCTTGATTTTCATGGCCATCTCAGGCCGAGTTCTGCGCAACTTCTGCTTCACTGGAGGACAATCTGCTCTCAATGGCAACCTGTGCACAACAATATCGGTATCCAACCCTGGCATATCCTGATAAGACCAGGCGAAGATATCCACATACTCTTTCAACAAGGCTACCATTCTTCTCTTGACACTTACCTCCAAAGCGGCCCCGACTTTCACTTCTTTTCTAACCTCCTCGGTACCCAGATTAACAACCTCAACTTGCTCCTCGTGCGGTTGAATCACCTTCTCCTCTTGTTTCAACAACCTGGCTAATTCCTCCGGCAGTTCACAATCTTCTTCGCCTTCTTCTTCGGCATGATAGATCGGATTGTCGAAGTCATATGAGGGTGTAACAGGATTGTTATCAATGAGATCCGGAGAATGATCGCATCTGCATGAATGTTGATTCATGCATTGCTTTAGAACCGGAGCTAAGCAAATTAAAAGAAAGATGAAAACAAACATTTCCATTTTATTTTTGTTTTAAACTGCAAAAATAAATGAAGAACAGGGAATACCACTTTTAATGAAAAACATCCTTTTATTGATTATGCAAACATTGCAAAATGAAACACATGAGGTGGCCCTTACAATGGACCATTACGTTTCGGGCAAAACGTATGGCTTTCATGCAGACAGAATTGAAAAACAGAAATATTACTCTTCACGTAGAGTGACAGTGATGATCTTTTCGGCCTTCCATTTCTGGATCCCCATCCCTGGTACGCACGGTTTTATCCACGAGTTGAGCTCGCAATCACTGTCGATCTCTTCACCCACTGCACAGATGTGATCTGGATCTAGCATTCCAGCACTAGTGAACGTGAACGGCTGACGACGTCCTCTGCTCTGCCCAGACGAGCCTCGGCCCGGATGATAACCAACCCCAAACCTGTCTTCCTTTGCCGCGATGTCTATCATCCTTCCCCAACCCGGGGCTTCTCCATTCTTCACCACCTCAGCGGCCTGTTTGTACGAAGAAATGGACGGCTTCTTCTCTTCCTTAGCAAAAATGGCATTCTCTACCTTAACGGTTTCGAATGCCTGACTCGGTGTTTCCCATATTTCACCGTCCATTTCAACGTACTTGAACGATGACAAGTGGCTGACAAAGATGTCCTCCTCCCCGCAAACTGTCACGACCTGCCCGTCCCAGATATACTTCAATTTCTGGTGCAAAGTCGAAGTTACTGCCCCTGCAGCGTGTATCCATGGTCGACCCAACAAGCAACTGTATGCCGGCTGAATATCCATGACATAAAACACAGACTTAAACACCTCAGGCCCGATCTTTACAGGGAGCTCCACTTCCCTGAACACAGCCCTCTTAGAGCCATCAAATGCTCTAACAACCAGGTCAGTGGGCCTCAACACCACTCCTTCACAATCCAGCTTTGCCAGGGCCTTCTTCGGCAACACATTGAGTAATGAGCCGGTATCCATCAACACGTGCGAGAGCACTGCTCCTTTACACTCCATTGCAATGTGTAATGCCCTATTGTGATTACGCCCGTCCACCGTAAGATCCAAATCAGTGAAGCCCAGCCCATGGCTGGCATTGACATTTGACACCACTGTCTCAAGCTGATTGATCGTTATCTCCTGCGGGACATAGGCTCTCTTCAATATTTTCAACAAAGCCTCTCTATGCCCTTCAGAGCTTAACATCAATGATAGGATTGAAATCTTAGACGGAGTCTGCTGCAGATGGTCAACAAGCTTATACTCAGACTTCTTGATGTTCCTCATAAATTCCTCAGCTTCATCATCAAGTTCTTTTTCCAACCCACCAGGCGCCGGTGTCGCTACAGGAGTACCCTCACTCACCACCTGCTTCCCTCTTGCCCTGGCTAAAGCCTCGGCCTTATCTTTCTTTTCTTTTTCTGCCTCCCCACTCCTCAATGTGTCGGGTGCAAACAACCTTCCACTGCGAGTGAAACCACTGGGTCCGGCATTATCCACCTTTGAAACGGTGGTTTCACCTGCAGCCTGATCTTCCTGCTTCTCCCCATTACAGTATACCTCTCCACCATAATCCCACGGCACAGCATCGTCGTTTTCATATGGAATAGGCCCAGGTACCGTGACGGTAATCGGAGTTGCATCTGCCGGAGCTGACAAATTGATAGGATCAAAGTAGATGGTTATGGTGGAAACATCCTCCCTCTCCAAACCAACCTTCTCAAATCTGAGGCTTCCCTCATCCATCATTCTTTGGACAGCCTCCCTCAATAATACACACCCATTAGGGTCAACGGTGCAAGCAGCACAACGATCATCACAACCCGGAAAGACCCCACTCTTCAACAGTTGTCTCTTGACCTCAGCCAATGGAGTCCTCAACTGATCTACATTCATCAGCCCAAATGTCCTCCTATCCTCAGAAATTGCATTCACCCCCATCTGACCATGGGTCGGCATGGGATTAGCATTAACATTCGGAGATGGTGCAAAATTGATAGCCTTGGAGTCTACCAGATCTTGGACAACATGCTTAAAAGCTTTACAATTCTCAACATTGTGTCCAGGGGCACCAGAATGAAATTCGCACTTGGCGTTCTCATCATAGTTAGCAGGCCTCTGATCCGGTCTTAACGGAGCCAATGTTCTCAACTGAACCAACCCCAGATCTTTCAACTTCTTCAACAGGAAAGAATATGTCACAGGCGGCCTACCAAACTGACGATCAGTCATTTGTCCTCTCACTTGATACCCGGCCCTTTGTGGTCTTTGTTGAAATGGATGTCGTTGTTGTGGCGGTTGCTGTTGTTGATGTTGTTGTGCAGGTTGATTATCAGCAGGAATTGTTACTGCAGCAGTGTGCTGGTAGTAACGATCCCTACCATGTCCCCTCTGGGTATACACAGCACTCGTATCACCCTCCTTCTTTCGCTGACCGTTATCAAATGGCTTCTTCGACCCAGAAGACAAAGCATTTCCCTGTATCTTCCCCATTTTCAGCCAGCTTTCAATTCTCTCACCAGCCACTACGATGTCTGCAAAACCAGTGACGGGACAACCCACCATCCTTTCAGCAAAAGTCCCCTGCAGGGTACCCATGAACAAATCGGACATCTCTCGATCCACCAGCGGTGGTTGAACTCTGGCAGCCAACTCCCTCCACCTCTGTGCATATTCTTTAAACCCTTCATTCGGCTTCTGAGACATACCCTGCAGCTGGGTATGGCTAGGAGCCATGTCCGCATTGAATTGATACTATTTAAAGAAAGCATCCCCCAAATCTTGCCAACTCTTGATATTCGATGATCTCAACTTGGTATACCATTCCAGAGACCCGCCAGACAAGCTGTCCTGGAAGAAGTACATCCATAACTTCTGATCCATAGTATAGGCAGAAATCTTTCGGACGAATGCCTGGAGATGAGTTTCTGGGCAAGAACTCCCATTGTATTTATCAAATGTGGGCACCTTAAACTTTTGCGGGATCACAACCCCCTCAACCAGCCCCATGTTTGTCATATTGATAGCCCCAGGAGTAGCATGTCTTTCCAGAGCCCTGATCTTCTCTGCCAGCACCTGAATCTCTCTGTTTGGCGGTTGAACACCGTACTGACCAAACTGTTCATTCAGCATAGAGAACTGATCTTCTTCTTTATCCTCCATGGCCCCAAAGAAAGGAGGAAACTGATTATCCTTCAGATTATTTCCCATAGGACCTGGTCCACCACCTGCAGCGAAACCAAAACCTCCACCGTTGTTGACCACTACCCAGCAGTAGTCGTCTTCCTTCTGGGATCACCACCATTCCTAGAACCACCGAGACCGTTGTTGGAGACACCCTCTAGATTATTACCACTGTTGGCAGCAGAAGCCCGCTCAAGCTTCTCCACCTTCTCAACCAGTGCCTTTTGCCCCAAGACGAACCCTTGCATGACGTTGATCAGCTCTCCCATCTTCTCTTTCAGTTCGAGAATGTCTGCGTTGGATGTATCCATCAGTTTGGATTTGTTGCGCCTGGTAGGGTATCTGTGCGGACGAGCTACGTGCAAGGGAATGATTCTACATGCGCGAGCAATGATTCCTGAGTCAATCAAACATGTTAGATACTGACACCTGCAAAACAGAAGACAGGTTATTATGACTCACGCATGCATGCAATGTCTATCCGTATGAGGAACATTCTGTCCTTTGACTCTGGCTTCATCGAGACGGATAATAATTTGACAATAACGTTCTGACATCAGGATGTCTCTCAACCAGAATCTCAATCGAGAATGTACCCTGAGTATGGATAGACATGAGTTAGATGCGGATGAATGCAAAATGGGAATGATGTTGATGCATGAATGCAATGCACTATGCCATCCTCCAAGTCATCTGAACATCAACTGTACGGATATTTTGATCTCTGGACTGATCACAACCATCTAAGGGACTGGGTAAACATAAATCCAACTTTGGAGTTCCGAAATAAATGGAACCTGAGGATATATCACCATCATCACAGAAAATCCTCTGAACAGATAACAACAAGATCCTCTGAACAAATAACTTCAAATCCAACCCGGGGATCCGAAATAAACGGAACTCGCTGATAAATATCACGGACAGCACTCCGGCATCTCAGAAATAAATATCCATAAACTGAACCAAAGTCACCATCAGAAAGTCACCAACAGAACCTGTATCTGCCAGAATCAAACCCTCCCCTCACAGGTGAATTCTAATAAGGTCATCCTAAGGCAGATAATGGTCTCGACAATCGGACAAGATACTCAACGGGTTTGCCCTTTCGGGTGTGCCGTTGCAGCTCTCATAAGATCATCTAAACCAAAGATCCGGGAAAGAACGGTCACCGAAGTCAACAGCTCAAAAGAGGTAACCCAACCAAAGTGGACTACTCCACCCAGAAGAGCTCTCTCAGATGAACCTCTTCCGGTTGTGGTGTGTCATGTCGCAACATCATGTCATACAACATGTGAGGACACATGAGACCACGCTAATCTTAGGTGTATACTCGGGCCTTGGTTTTAGCCCCACTCAGAACACCCACCCCAAATCAAAGGAACCAAACCTGTCCAGAATCCAGCACAATAATATGATGCATGCAAACATATATGCAAATATATACACAGTATAATAATCACAAATGCAATAAATAAAGCAACAAAAGCAACCATAACTATCCTAGAGAGCGCTAGGATTGACTCGCTTAGGGAAGATGGACCAGCAAAAGGTCAACTTCAAAAGGTCCCCAGTGAAGTCGCCAGCTGTCGCAACGCGAAAAACAACCGGCGGAAAAAACAAGTTTACAGAGCCGCCACCGACGCTATTCATCCTATGACGGAAAGGAAGCGCTGGAATAACCTAAGAAAATGGAAAGGAACGGTCTTACGACCAGAGATTGCAAGGTACGGGAGTCGGTTACGCAAGGGGAAGGTATTAGCACCCCTCACGTCCGTCGTACTCGACGGGATCCACGCTCAAAAGAATAGGAAAAGGTTGCTAAATAACTGCTCAAAGAAATGCACGCACTGGAATAATAAACAGGTGGAAGACGGGGTGAGGGGACTCGGTAGGATGTCGCATCCTGGGCCTACGTAGTTTGTCAGAAACAAACATCAGAGTCAACGTAGTTCGGGGAAATGGGAAACATGCTCGCTAGGACATCGCATCCTATGCCTACGTATCTTCTCTATCCAGAGTAAGAATCAGAGCACTCGTAGCTCGGCTAACGCACGCCGAAACAAAACACCGAAAAGAGACGCTGAGACGTCAAAAGAAACACTCAAAAAGGAAACGAATGCCAATCCATGGACTTACACCCGACTCCTGACAACAAAAGGAAACAGAATACCAATAGACGAGCTTACATCCGACTCCAACAAATAGCACACGCTGACCAGCGAGCACCAAAGGAAAAGGTTATCTGATTGACAAACTAATAGGGAGTCTGGAAATCGAGCCTAATAGTTGTCACAAAAAAGAAAAGGTTGAACAAACAAACTACTAGGGAGTCTGGAACTCGAGCCTAATAGTTGTCACAAAAAAGAAAAGGTTGAACAGACAAACTAATAGGGAGTCTGGAACTCGGACCTAATAGTCGTCAAACACACACAAAAAGAAAAAAGGCTGAAAAAGAAAAAGGGTGCCCGAAGAGATCTCGCTCGATCTCCTGCCTACGTATCTCATCTGGTATGAGAATCAGGGCGACGTAGTTCCCCTGAACAGGGGAGAAACTCTCCTAACCAGAGACCAAGGGAGTAACGAACTAAAAGGGAGACTGACTCGAGCCTAATAGTTGTCATGCAAACAATACCCTAGATTGAGGTCTCTAACAAGAGTTTGACTCACACAGGAAGTGAGTCAACTCAAGTCTATCTCTACGTACGTTCAACTTCCTCGAAAGTTGATCATACGACTCCTACAGAAAAGGAGATAAGAAGTGGAAAGCAGATAAACATATCAAAAGCAATCATCACACTCTATACACAAACAAGAGGCTCAGACAAATGGTTAGGCTTTAGTCAAGGGGTCATATCAACCTCGACAAACAAGCCAAAACTGTAGGGGTGTCCTGAAGCTCTTAACCACTAACATTAAGAGTTAGGGTGAAACTGATGAAAGGTAATGAGGCTTAGACCTCATGCTCTTAACCCTGGCCTGGGTGAGCTCAAATGAAAGAAAGCGTGGGGGTCCAGAATGAGGGACCCTATTCCACTTGACTGACTCTATACAAGATCTTGGGTTAGGTTCAAGACCGTCAGCACGTAGTGCGAGCATAACGAACGACTCAACGACTAACAGGGGATTAATTACTAATCCCTTCTATCTGTCAATTGCCTCTTCACTTAGGAGGACTTAACAAACAACATGCCTCATTTAGAGGTCTTTGGCACAACTATAAACAAACACAGACATTGCCTCTTAAGGAGGACTTCAGCCAAACGCCTGCCAAAAAAGCGACAGGGCTTCCAGACTACATGGAGTGAGAAGGATAAACTACCTCAGTGGTGTATCAACCACACTCCAAAGCAAAGCTCAAGCAAGCTAGAAGCGACTAATGTACCTGTACAAAAGCCAAACAATCAGTATTGTATTCAGAAAACCAACAGACAACAGACAGGGAAACTATCCAATATCTACACAATGCAAGCCACAAATGCAAGCACTCAAGTGAGTTCATCACATCAATGGACCTACAACATAACAATAGTTAGTAATCAAAGCAAATGTCATCTCAAATTATGAGGCCACACCAATCATTAGTGCTAAATACCTGAAACACAAACACAATTGGTGAGTACAAACCACTAGTACAAAGACTAGGGTCAAAGGTAAGTCAAATGAACAAAACAGAAGTCAATATTTCACATGAAGCACATTTAATCAAGCAAGAAAAAGACCTCAAAAGGACCAAAGCCAAATCAAAAGGCAAAGCCATCAATTAATCAAGATAAGTGTGATCAAAATTGGACATCAAGAATAGAAAATCCACATTAAAATAGAAATGTATCCAATGATCATGAAATTTTTTATACAGGCTTATCATGTTAAGAATGAAAATCATACAAAAACTCAACTCCAGAAGAGATCAAATGGCATATGAATGAAAATGTACAAATGCAACATACAAATTGTGACACAAATTGTCACACTACATGTCCATGTATCCAAAACAGTGGTATAACATGATAAAAATGCCAAACAAAAGCCAAAACATCGTGTTACATGTTATGATTAAGCATGTCAAATTTCAAGGCACTTGGACAAACTATGAGCATTTCACAAATCAATTAGCACAACATGTCATTTTGGCATCATGTGCAAACAACCAACATCAAATAAAAATCCAGAATCACAAAAATCATGAAGTAAACATCAAAAAATAATAGACATCAACACAAGCATGTGGAAAAAAGTTGCACTCAATTTGGATCATTCTACCATTTTTAATGATTTTTGAAGTTGCATGAAATAAATGGATTAGTGTGAAAATGTGAAGGAAACATGAAATTCAAAAAAAGAAATTCACAATGTCTCAGCCAAGGTTCGAACCAGCGCGCCAGGGATCAAAATGAGCGCTTAAAAATAGAATTCAAAAAAGCACATGGCCAAGGATCGAACTGGTGCAAGGTAGGATAAAACAAATATCAAAATTAATCAACAAAGCACACCAGCGTGGAATCGAACGCATGTCATGAAGGTTCATGGAGCGCTCAAAACGTCGCGCTTCATTTAATGAAGTGGCAGCCACATAAGCATGGTCAATGCACACGCAGGCCATTCCAAAGAAGCCTGGCCAATGGATCTGCTACGCAGGCGTAGGCGTGGAGGACAACTAGGCAAAGCCCTAGGACAGTTGCAGACGGCGGAGGACGGTGGTAACAACCGTCTTCTCCGGCCGTCCAGGCGGAGCTGCAACCAATTTTTTTCCAGAATTTGATAAACTATATACCGTTGGAAAGGTCTCTTCACGCACATCTCAAATATCACATTAACTAAGCCTAATTCTCCATGAATCGCTCAAATCGAAGGCGAGAAGTTCTTAGATCTAAACTTAAAATCATTATATCTTCCTCAATTCTTAACCAAAATTAATTCTACTTACATCAGAATCATCAGCATAACAGGCTCTATATAATCATGGCAAATAAAAGGTAAAATGAGAGGTTCAAAAATCCACCTACTTGGAATGGCAGTGATGGAAATCCATGTGTTCAAGCCTCTAAATGATCCAGATCTTCTCCAATATGATTGATTAGAAGCTTTGAGCATAAATCCTCACTTGAAACCAACCAGATCCAGCTTAATTTGAAGCTTCCATGGACATGTTCATACACTTGAATAGCTCCAAATCTTGCTCAATTGCCACGAATGATGAATGCTTCTTGCTCCAAATTCCACCAGGATCAAGGATCTATGAAGAAATCTTGTGGTTGTGTGAAGAAAATTTGAAATTCAAGGAGAGAGAGTTTTGGAGGGAAATGTGAATTCTAGATCTAGAATGTGTTGTTATGGCAAATTCTATTATGATTATCTATTTATATGGTTCACTAATCACCATGCTAATCACAATTAGGCTTGGTTAATCTTGATTAATGAATTATGAAATGTTTTACAAAAATGCCAAAGGGAGCTTGCATGGCCATGTAGCACGTACCAAATCTCATGCAATGCTTGGATTTCACTTAAAACCAATCAATAATCATCATGGAATGATCAAATTGCTTGTATAATCTGCCAAATTTAAATTATGGGTTTTCCCTCCAAAAAGCACATGTATGAACACATGATCATATGAACTTTTTTCATGCAATGCAATGGTTGATTTGGAAAGTATTGGTCATGACAAGTATTTTGCAAAAAGGATGGACCAATTTGGAGTTTTGAATCAAAAGTTATGCCATGTTGAACTTCCATGTACACTTTGTGATCATCTGGCCATAACTTCTCAACCATTCATCAGATGGACATGATATAGGACTTTTTGAAAAGAGGGGAGAAAGATCTTCAACTTTCATGTTCACCAAAAATCCATTTGAAGCTTCTTTGATGTTGATAAGTCAAGTTGAATGTGGACCAAAAACTTGCCATTTTTGGAAACTTTCAATTACAGGTCACTTTCCATTTTTGGAAACTTTTGTCCTGACTTCAAAATCTTCAAGATAGATGTTTGAAATGACAAATGGACCTCTTTTGAACATGATTGAAGTGTTGACACTCATTTCCCCACCTCATAGCCCTCAGTTGACTGCACAGTTGAGTTTTGTGGTCCTCAGATGACCTTGACATGCCCTGATCAGCTTGAGCCTCTACCACTTGAGGATATTGCTCCAAAATGAAACCCTAGCTCATGTAAATTCCTTAAGATAACCATGTGATCCTCTTTCATCAGCAAATACCTTATTTCTTTGAGAAGCCCTGGTTGAAAGAAGGTCACTGATTAGGGTTGACCAGAGGTCAAAACCCTAATCCAAAGGAACTTGAGAATGAACAATGAAGCCCTTGATGATGATAGAACCATGATGATGGTAATATATCCTTGCAAACAAGATAATACTCATAATCTTTGAAGGATCAGGAAACCCTTATTGAAGTGCAAACCCTCAGGTGGTGGATCATCCATTTGGAGAAACCCTCAGGCTTGAATCATGTAACTTCTCCATCTTCTGAAAAAGACTTTGGAGGATGATCTTTTTATTTCAGATGATATGCAAAAATGAAATGCCTAATGCCCTAAAAAATGAAATGCAATATGTCAAACTAGTCCCAAGAAGAGGAGGGCAAATTTTGAGGTGTTACAAGGATTAGGGCCCTCATGCATACATATTCTCATAGTGCAATGAGGAATTCAGAGTTTCGTAGTTCAAAGAACTAGAGACGGGAGATGAAAAGAAGTATGATTGAAGTATGGTATGAACCAAAGGATAATGTTTTGAACTCCAAAAAGGGGTGAAAACATGAACCCAAGAGTAAACAGGTATGAACCAACAAGTGAGAGCGTATAACATTTGTATCACTAAATTGGACAACCGAAAAGAGAGGAATTAGGTGTTTGGGGTTGTTTGCCCAAACAACTCTTGGTTCACAAGGTGACGCAAGAATGAGCACAAAGGTATAGTGTATTTGGCTCACAGAATAGGTATATCACAATGGAGTGAACGAAGGTAGAATATGAGTGTATCGCGAAAATGAATGGACGGAAGTGATCGAAGTCACAGAATAAAATATCTAGTGATAAGTGACTGAATAAGTGTTGTTTGAAACCGAAAGGTGAAATTGTATTGGAAACCATAAGAGAAATGAGATTTCTACCATAGAGGGAAACAACTCTGACCGCCACAGGGTGTTAGCCAAAAAGAAGGAATTAAGTGTCTGGGGTTGTTTGCCCAAACAACTCTAGGTAGAAAAACGGACTACATTAGGTGTCCTAAAAGGATATATATGGAATTCCAAAGAAAGTGTATCTCGATGTCAAAGAGACAGTATGTCACTGGGTGAACGATTTATGATCGAAGGTAGATAGTGAATTTTGCAAGATATGAATGATTCCCTAAGGTGAAGGAGGAATAATTAGAAGTATGCTCGCCAAGGATTCGCATCCTCGTGCCTATGTATTTTCATCGTGCAATGAGAAAGTCAGAGCAATCGTAGTTTGGAACTACGAGAATAGAAAGAGAGACATTTGTCTAAGCAACGGGGGCTCATAAGACAAACACATCTTCAAGGGAGGATTTCAATACTGGAGTGAAAGGAGTAGTATATCAGTTGCTGGGGAATTAACAACTCGATATCAAATAAGGATATTATCTTGGGTCCAAGAGAAGGATAGACTCTTAATCGAAGAGCAAAGGTAGGCATTTACTAATACATGGACTAGCAGGCCGCCACTATAAGGTAAAGCCAAAAAGAAATATTGAATTAAGTGTTTGGGGTTGTTTTCCCAAACAACTCTAGGTTGAAGAGATGGAATGTCATCAGGACGTCCTAAAAGGATAGACAAGAAGTCCAAGGAGAAGTGTGATTCATCTCAAAAAGATGGTGTGGATAGAATGAATGGAGAATGATTGATTGATAAATAGGGTAGCAATGGATACGGTAGCTCGCGAAGAAACTGGGTTCTCCTGCCTACGTACCCTTATCGTGCAATAAGGAAATCAGAGCTTTCGTAGTTCATCCTACTATGGCTGAAAAGAAATTATTTTGAGGCAAGAAGTAGAATGGTTTAATTGGAATGATTAGAATAGAAATGAAGAATGGATATACTTAATAGTTACTGGATGAGAATCACACTAAAGTCTATGGGTAAAGGTGGATACGATAAGCAACGAGTCAAACGTCTTGCACCCAAAGATATCCAGAATGAGTGTAGTAAATCTCCAGTCTCATTCCTTCTTTACCACTTAAGGCTTGTGGCATGTAACTCTCGTCTTAACTTCAAGGGAGAAAGAGGAGTCTTTGTAGTTGTTTCTTGCATGGAAGATGAAGACCTTATCAATCATTCAATCGAATTGTACTAAAGTCTATGAACAAATGTGAATACGATGAGCGTTGGGTCATACGTCCCATACCCAAAGATACTCAGAATGGAGGTAGGAATACTCCAGTCCCACTCCTTCTCCATTACTTAAGGCTCGTATCATATAACTTGATTCATGATTGATAATTTGTCGAAGTCCTTGCTTTGTTGTTTTTGCTTTATGGTGAGAGGCTTGTCGATCGTATGGTTAGAATTATGCTAAAGTCTATGAATAGAGGTGAATATGATGAGCGCTGGGTCATACGTCCCATACCCAAAGATACTCAGAATGGGGGTAGGAATACTCCACTCTCACTCCTTCTCTATTGCTTAAGGCTCGTGTTGCACTCTTCTAACTTTGATTTAACAAGTGTTGAAGATGCCACCTTTTATGTGCTTGAATAATCCACTGCTTGGTATGACTGAGGATGCCTTGATTTAAGATCTTGTCTTGAGGCCTTGAGCTCCACAGTTTGGAAGAAAAGTCTTATTAAGCGACCAAGGGTCTTTTGGTCACTCAATTTAGACTATGGGATTATACAAGTTCAAAGGCTTTAATCAACCAAATTGCTTTTGATCGATTTAATCATGGGTTTTATTTTGTTTTTAGGGAACTAGGTTTAGACCTAATCAAAGTTAGTAATTGTTAGAAACTATCCTAAGGGATCATGCATTAAAAGTTGATTGAAAATTATAAGTTAGAAGTCCTAAGGGAGCATGTACGAAAAAGGTCAAAATGTTGATTAAAAGGCCTATGTTGAGTCTTAAAATTGTAAGGAATTGATTAAATTCTAGGTCACATTCTAGTCCTAAGGGGATCATGCAATTCTAACACAAAATACCAAAAATAAGCCCATAAGGGCAACATGGTCATTTGCAAAAATGTGTCAAATTTTATGGTCTAAAATTGATTCTATCCTAATGTTGATAAATAGCATGGTTCTAAATTCAATCAAGAGCCTAATTAGAATTTAATCTCATTCCTAATTAAAATCCTAATTAAACTCTAATGAAGATTCTAAAATGTGAATTAATCCTAATTAAAATTCCACTATGCTAATTAATCCTAAAATCAAGACTTATTCCTAATTGTCAATTAACCTAATTAAGATAATTTTATCCTAATTAATCAAATTGAAATGTAAAAAAATAAATAAAAGAAAACAAAACAAATAAAATGAAAATGGGGTGCAATGGCTAAAAGGGGGCTGAAAAGAAATTCAGGTCATTGGACTGTTAATTGAGCCCACTGAGTTTTTTGGTCAGCCAAAGGAACTCCAAACAGGGGGATATGCGCGTGGTAAAAGAGGAAATGGGCCTCTGAGCCCAAAGCGTCTTAACATTCAATCCAGACAGGGGGTGCATACCAAATACCATGGTGAATTAGTAAAAAGGTTCATGGGCTTGGTGAAGCCCATTTCAATTCCTTTGTAATATTGTGGGGGTGTATTAGAAAAAAGCTTGTGTAAAAACATAAATTTCCATGGGCCTCAATAGTTTGAGCCCAACTACACCTCCCTGTTGACTTGTACAAGTCAATAGGTTTGAATGAAAAACCTGCGCGTTCAATACTCTCAACTCTACCTCACCGCCATTGGCCGTGAGCCACAGCGCCGGCGGCTGCCGACGGCGACGGTGGCAGCTAAAACCTAACTTCTAACCATCATCATGTGCACAGTGATGCGTTGATGATGAAAATGGGATCCGTTTTTGGAATTGGTTCCTGGATTAACCAAATCGAAGAGATTTTAGGAAGAACCCTAAGTCTCTAAGTTCAAATTAAATGGCATTGGGGATCAGTTAACCTCCCACACCCTAGGGATTCTACTCCTCATACCAAATACGCCTAACTGGTGAGCTTAAAGCAAGCAAACACAAGTGAAGCGAAAACTACATACCGGAGAAGACGATCGGAATAATTTGTCGGTGAGTTCTTGGTCTTACTTTGCACGTTTCTTCTTCCTCTTTCTTCTTCTTCTTCCATTTCTATTGAACTTGAGAATAGTGAGCAATGAGATGGGACTGCAGTGGTCAAGCTCAAGCTAGATTGAAGCTTCAATGGCTTTTTGAGAGAGATAGAGATTTAGTGAGGGTGAGGGAGTAGGTTGCAGCGTGAGTGAGTTTTTGAGAAAAATGTTCAAGATCCTTGAATGGTGGTGATGGAACTGTTTAAATAGAGATGAGGTTTGGGAATTGACTAGGCTTGGAGTGAGGTTTGGATTATGTTATTTTTGGTTAGGAGTTAGTTAACCTTGGCTCACTGAGTTTGGATTGAACTCAGTTTGTTATACATGACTCAATTAGTTAGAATTAGTTATGACTTGGTTAGTTGATTGTTTTAGTTAGGGTAAGGTTATTAATGATTGGTTGTTGTAGGTCACACTTCAGTGGAATTGAACTCCAAGGGCTTGAGTGATGACTGGTTGAACGGGTCTTTCCCTTAGCTAGCTTAGTTAATGAATTGTAGGCAATCTTATATTTTCCTTTCCTGTCATGTTTGTTATCAATTCTGCATGGTGATGAGTTTGTGTTATGCATCAAGGTCATATCCATAGGTTACAACATGAGGTAATCACATGGTGAATGTCTTCCATAATCCCTGTTATGATGACCATGTTGCAAAGAGCTTGGGATTCTCAATGTTCTCATGCTGAAGAGTCAAAGTAGTTAGCTAAAGGGAACCAACTTGCAAGGGTTTGATTAACAGTCTTGATCCCTTCTCTTAGATGCACAGTTAGCTTAGGCTTAGTTTGGGAATGTTATGTGGTGTTAGTTGAATTGCCATTGTTATTCCTTTATGATGTTATCACAATATGGTTGGATGCAGTAGACATACTTTGTTGCAGATATGTGTGGGATGTAATAGGGGTGTTCATGATGCCATGATTTTCTTGCCCATAACCATGTTTAGATGCTACTAATCCACTATGATGTTGCCTTGGTGATATTTGTTGTCAGGTTAGATGGTGAGGAGCCAGGATAGCAACAACCTTTCCAATGGCTATACAACTGTTGTTGATGTCCTTTTGCAAGACTTGATCAAATGACTGTATGCATTGCAGGTTTTGAGGTTGGGTTGTGGAAGCTGGCATGTGAATGTTTGTGCGTTGCAGGTTGTTGTACTGGACTGCATTGTGGCTTGGGATGTTGTTGCATGTTGCAGGATATGGTTGTTGGTGATGCTGCAGAAGGCATTGCCTTGGTTCATGTTGTACCTTGCATTGGTCTTGTTGGCAAGATTGAACCAATGTATTGAACTGGTCTTGTTGCAGGTATGGATTTGTCAACTGTTGGTTCATATCAAGGTATATTGTGCACAACTAGTTCCAGTTGTGGTTCGACTCTCCTCATGTGATGCAAGTAAGGCCAAGTTAAGCTGGAAATTATCCATGGTTTGGAGATTGTTGTGGAGTACTCCATTTGGCAAGAACAAATGTCCATTGAGGTATGTGTACATGTTGTTGGTTGCTGCATTGACTCAGGCCAAGGTTTATGATGTCTTATACAGCCTTGTATTGTAGCAGGTCAAGTTGGACTGGTTAGGCTATTGCTTGGTCAAATTTTTGTGGCTCAAATTGAAGTTTTCATGTGTTATTTGCTGCAGGATTGTTGAATATGTACATTGTAGCAAGCTAGGGCAAGAACTGATGTATCACACACCATCATACGATGAGTCCAAGCTTTTCATTATAGCTTGACATTTCAATTGCATCAGGCATTAGATGATGGATTTATTGATGCTGCAGTGTGCTGTATTAAGACCTAGTTTAGGACAAACTAGGGCCAGGATTTGATGAGCCAACATGTCAAACAAGGCATGGTATGCACAAGGCCATTTACTTGGAAATGAAGCAACCAAAAGATACCACAACCAAACATGGAAATTGGGTGAAGAATCAAGGCAAAAGGCTAGATTAGGTTTTGGATGATCAAAAATGGGGAGGTTGACTTTGGTCAAAGTTGACCAAAAAGTCCATTGTTGATCAAAGTCAACAACTAGTCAAAATTCATTTTTTTTGTGTTTTTCTTGTAAATGGACAATGGATTGATGATTAGGGTGAAAATTTAGGACATTAGGGTTTTGGGTTGACTTTGGTCAAAGTTGACCAAAAAGTCAACTATTGACCAAAGTCAACATTTGGTCAAAAATGTCAAATTTTTTATCTTCTTGTGTAGAATCATATGTAATGGTTTAAAATGACATGGAATAGATTGAAATGGTTTGAAAAATGATTGGAAATTGGTTTCAAAATAACTTAACTGATAATGTACATGAACAAGGCCACGAGATGAGACCAATAGGTTAGGGTTTGATATAACATCCATGAAACAATAGAATAACTATAAAGTGGCTTGAAACACAAGAAGTTTGGTTATTCAGATGACCAGGATCAAAGGTTTATCCACAACCAAATGAATAGCACCATTGACTTTGAACCAAGACCAATGCTCAAAGAAAGGTTGGGTCAAGAAAATTGATAATGTGTGAAGATTGAGGGGCCATGTATGCACAATCAAGCCACCAAGTTCATATGATTCACCATCTCCTAATTAGGGCTTTGTAGACCCAAGATAAGGCCTAGGGAAGCTCCAAGAGATCCTGCCTTGAGAAATCAGGGTTTTGAAGGCCCTAGGTTATCTGGTCACAACTTTGCTGAATTCAAGCCTCCACCACCATCATTAGGGTTTCACATCCCACATGTAAGAACAAAGTTGGTTCTATAATGTATCTCTAAGATTTTGATGATAACAATGGATGAAACAAAAATGGTACTCTAACGAAATTTTTCTTAAGTATGCAGGACTTTGATCAAACAATCTGATAGATCAACACATCAGATACAGAATTCAACTATAAGATGCTACTCAGAGAAAACACGTTCAGAAGGTTCTGACTCTGATCAACACAGTTAACAGCGCAACAGAAAGAAGTCAGAAACTCTGGTAAAGAAGACTGAATCCAGACTCTGAATCTGAAGAAGTCAAGAGCATAGAGAAACTCTGACGTGGTCAGATATTATCAACCTCTAACGTTAAACCCTGATTTACCAAGACTCTGATACAGATTCACCAGTTCAGAACATGTAACCGAAAAGAAATCTGGTTTTGGAAAGAAATTATTTCTAGAAGGAAATAATGAGGCGCACAAAACTGTTTTAGAAAGAAACAAGGAGAGTAATGACAATAAACATTCTCCAATGACCAAGATCATGTCATCACTCCAACGGTCCTTCTCAATTCCTATATAAAGGACTGAATACTTCACAAGAATATACACCTAAGACACACAAGATACAAAAACTCTCATTCATTCTCTCTCATTTTTTCACGAGTTGTTGCTCTTACGTGAAAAGCTTTGTTCTTATTATTCTTTAATATTTGCTTTTTGTTAGAAGCACATTTTATTATAAATCATATTTTTGTTAAGATATTTCCTCAAGTGACTCTGTGCAGTCTGAATACTTGAGAAGGCTAAGGGATTATTCTCTTAGGCGGTTGTTTATGTAATCTTTCAAGATTAGTGGATTAAGTCCTTTTTGAAGGCGAAATCATCTTGGCCGGGTGGACTGGAGTAGCTTTGAATTTCAAGTGAACCAGTATAAAATCCTGTGTCAATTCCCTTTTTATTTTGTGTGTGTCTGTATTCTTAAAAAGTTTTTATTTCTAAAACAATTCAAACCCCCTTTCTTGTTTTTCTCTACCTTCAATTGGTATCAGAGCTTCGGCTCTGTTATTGATTTTCTAATCAAACACTTAACAGTGTAGAGAGATCCAGTGTGAGAAAAACTATGACCAACACCAATGAAAGAGATAGTTACAATGCTAAACCTCCAATCTTTAATGGAGAAAATTTTGATTATTGGAAAGACAGAATTGAAAGTTTCTGTCTGGGCTATGACGCTGATCTATAAGATATTGTCACAATTGGCTACACACCACCTGTGACAGACGTTGGCGTTGCTATTCCTAGAAGCAGAATGACAGATGATTAGAAGTGTGAATTCAAAAACCATCACAAAGCCAGAATGATACTACTCAATGCCATTTCCTACAATGAATATGAAAAGATCACCAACAGGGAAACAACTAAAGAAATACTTGACTCCCTGAGGATGACTCACGAAGGAAATTCTCAAGTCAAAGAAACAAAGGCTCTAGCTCTAATTCAGAAATATGAAGCCTTTAAAATGGAGGACGATGAAGTTGTAGAGGTAATGTTTTCTAGATTTCAAACTTTGATTGCAGGACTCAAAGTGTTGGACAAGGGCTACACAACTGCGGATCATTTCAAAAAGATTGTTAGAAGCTTGCCAAAGAAATGGAGACCCATGGACACAGCTTTAAAGCTATCAAAAGATTTGAACAATATCATCCTTGAGGAACTCGTCAGTTCACTCAGAAGCCACGAGATAGAACTGAAGGAAGATGAGCCTCAAAAGAAGATCAAGTCTGTAGCACTAAAGTCCAGATCCAAAAAATGCAAACCAGATAGAAACAAATCCTTCCAGGCTGAAGAGGAAGACAATGACGACTCTGAGAAGGAAAACTCTGACAACGAAGAAGAATTATCCCTTTTAACCAGAAGAGTAAAACAACTTTGGAGAAAAAGGAATAATAACTTCAGAAGATCAAGACCCAAGGGGGATCACTCAGAATCAACTTCCAGAGGTAAGTCAAACAAAGATATAACATGCTATGAATGTAAGGAAACAGGTCATTACAGAAATGAATGTCCCAAGTTGAAGAAAGAAAGCTCTAGAAGAGCGAATTTCAATAAAAGTTCATTCAGAACTAAAAAGGGACTGATGGCCACCTGGGACGACAGTGGATCTGATTCATCCGAATCAGACTATGAAGAACAGGCAAATGTTGCACTCATGGCTATCACCTCCAGAAATACATCAGATGGAGAATCTGACTCTGAAGAGGTATTTTTTGATCTTTCACGCTCTGACCTTGAATCATGTCTTTCTGAAACTCTAACCTCATATCAGAAACTTAAACAAAAATTTAAGGCTTTAAAAGGAGTTCTTGAAAGAACAATTAAAGAATGTGATAAGCTTGAGATAACTGCTTCAGAACTAAAAGATGAAAATCAAACTTTGATAAAAGAAAGAGACTCCATAAATAAACAATGTTTAAAACTTGAAGAAGCACTATCTCAAGCCCCACAAACTTCTAAGACAATGATATATGAATATGAAAAATCTTTTCAAAAGTTTCTGAAAAATGGGATAGAAAGGAGCAGAATGGTATCCATGATTTATGGAGTTAGTCAGAATAATAAAAGAGGAATAGGGTATGTCCCTAGTGAAGATAAATCTTCTACATATGACAAACCTAAATCTCCTTTTTCTTATCACTACACACATACACAAGCACAACGTATTGATAATGCTAGAAAACCCAAAGTTCTAAGAAACTCTGGAAAACTAATCATAAAGGACCCAAAAGATTCTGGGTACCAAAGGATAAGATTGTTTATGTTGCAGATATCTTATGCAGCAGAGTTAAGACACCAATCATGGTACCTGGACTCTGGATGCTCGCGACACATGACGGGAAGAAAGCATATGTTCCAAAGCCTGGAACTTAAAGATGTTGGCTTCGTAGGTTTCGGAGGAAATCAGAAAGGAAGGATCAGAGGCTCCGAAACTATTGGTAATGGAACTCTTCCCTCTATATTTGATGTTCTCTATGTAGAAGGATTAATGCATAATCTGTTATAAATAAGTCAATTAAGTGATAACGGTTATGACGTAATCTTCAATCAAAAAACATGTAAAGCAATTAATCAGAACAATGGAACACTCCTATTCACTGGCAAGAGGAAAAATAATATTTACAAGATAAATCTTTCAGACCTAAAAGAACAAAATGTAAAATGCCTTCTGTCTGTTCACGAAGAGCATTGGGTATGGCATAAACGCTTGGGCCACATTAGCATGAGAAAAATTTCTCAGCTAAACAAACTCGAGTTAGTCAGAGGTCTACCCAAGCTGAAGTATTCTTCAGATGCTCTGTGTGAGGCATGTCAGAAAGGGAAATTTCCAAAACATCTTTTAAAAAGAAAAATATTGTTTCCACCTCTAAGCCTCTGGAACTTCTTCACATTGACCTGTTTGGGCCTGTTAAAACAGCATCAGTCAATGGAAAGAAATATGGACTAGTTATTGCTGATGATTTTAGTTGCTGGACATGGGTAAAATTACTAAATCACAAGAGTGAGTCTCACTCTATATTCACTAGCTTCTGTTCTAAAGTGCAAAACGAATTTGACTCTAAAATCATCAGAGTCAGAAGTGATCATGGTGGAGAATTTGAAAATAAATTTTTTGAAGAACTATTCGATTCTAATGGAATATCCCATGATTTCTCCTGTCCTAGAACTCCACAACAAAATGGAGTTGTAGAAAGGAAGAATAGGACACTCCAAGAGATGGCCAGAACCATGATCAATGAAACAAATGTGGCTAAGCACTTTTGGGCTAAAGCAGTAAATATAGCGTGTTATATTCATAATAGAATCTCTATAAGACCTATTCTAGAAAAGACTCCCTATGAATTGTGCAAGGGAAGAAAACCCAACATTTATTATTTTCATCCTTTTGGATGTTCTTGCTTTATTCTGAATACTAAAGAACATCTGAACAAGTTTGATTCAAAAGCACGAAAAGGTATTATGTTAGGATACTCAGAACGCTCTAAAGGCTACATATTATACAACACAGAAACCAAAATTGTAGAAGAATCAATCCATGTTAGATTTAATGATAAGCTTGACCCTGAAAAGTCAAAGCTAGTTGAGAAACTTGCAGATCTGGAGATTACTCTTGCAGGTTCTGACGACAAGACTAAAGCACCAGAAGTGTCTGATAAACAAAGTCCAGATACAACTGAAGCCTCAACTATCCAGAAGAAATCAAGAAGTCGCCCCAACATCTCTGAAAATTTGATTCTGGGAAACAAGGATGAAACTGTTAGAACCAGGTCAACATTCAAAGTTTCTGAAGAAATTCCTCTAGGACTAGTATCTCTGATTGAGCCTACTTCCTGTGATGAGGCACTTCAAGACAACGATTGGGTTCTAGCTATGAAAGAAGAGCTAGATCAATTCTCAAAGAATGATGTCTGGGATCTTGTTCCAAAGCCTAAAGGAACTCATATTATTGGAACCAGATGGGTGTTCAGAAAAAAACTGAACGAAAAGGGAGAAGTAGTCAGAAACAAAGCACGACTGGTGGCACAAGGGTACTGTAACACCTCAAAATTTGCTCTCCTCTTCTTGGGACTAGCTTACCATATTGCATTTCATAGTTAGGGCATTAGGCATTTGCGTATTGCATAGCATATGAGAACAAGCAAGTCATCCTCTAGAGTTTTTCTCAGAAGAAGGAGAAGCTGTGTGATTCATGCCTGAGGGTCTTTATAAATTGATCTCCAACCATCTGAGGGTTTGTGCTTCAATTAGGGTTTTCTTGGCCCTTCAAAAGGTTGAGAATTATCTTGATTGTAAGGGTACATCATCATCATCATGGTTATGTCATCCTCAAGGGGTTCTTTGTTCATGCTTAGATTCCTCTGGATTAGGGTTTTGACCTCTAGTCAACCCTAATCAATGACTTTTCTTCCAACCAGTGATTTTCAAGGAGATGAGGTATTCTATGGAGAGGGGGATCACATGATCATTCTATTGAGCTTATATGAGCCAAGGTTCATTTTGAAGCAAATTGGCCAAGTGTTAGAGGCTCAAAGTCATCAGTGCATTGCCAAGTCATCTAGGGCCCATAAAAGTCAACAGAAAGTCAACTGAGGGCTAGGAGGTGGAGAGATGGTTTGAGACACTTCATTCATGTCCCAAAGAGGTTCATTTGTCATTTCAAACATCAATCTTGAAGAATTTGAGGTCAGATCAAAAGTTTCCCAAAATGGGAAGTGACCTGTAATTGAAAGTTTCCAAAAATGGAAAGATTTTGGTTCAAATTCAACTTGATTTTACATCATCAAATAAGCCTCAAATGAATTTTTGTCCAACATGAAAGTTGAAGATCTTTCTCTCCCATTTCCAAAAAGTCCAAGATCATGAGCATCTGATGAATGGTTGAGAAGATATGGTCAAATGATTGCCAAGTGTGCATGGAACTTCAACAAGCCATAACTTTTGGCTCAAAACTCCAAATGAAGCCACTCTTTTTGCAAAATTCTTGTCTTGACCTATATTTTCCAATTTAGGCATTGTATTGCATGAAATTTAATCACATGATCATGTGTCCATTCACATGCATTTTGGAGGGAAATTGGGGATTTAAAATTGGTGCAAGCTACAAGCCTAATTCCAATCCCATTGTGTTCATAAGGTGATTTTAAGTGGATCTGGATGCTAGCATGTTATTGTTCACGTCCAAAATTAGCCATGCACCTTCATTTTTCATTTTTTGTAAAACACTCAAAATGTCCTTAATTATGATTAGTACATGTCTAATTGTGATTACAATGTAATTAGCACATGGTATATAAGATAAATCATAACAGAATTGTTCATAATCACAAATTCTAGATCTAGATCTCATTTTCCCTCCAAATTTCTCTCTCATTGGAATTCAAATTTTCTCCACACAACCACATATTTTCTTGGTAGATCCATCATCCTCATGACATTTGGAGTATGATTCATCCATTTTTTGTGGAAATTGAGCAAGGTTTGAAGCATGTCAAGCATATGAACACATCAATGGCAAGTGCAAATTAAGCAAGATCTAGGTCGTGGCAAGCATCCATTTCTACATCAAGCTTCATAACAAGAGCAAAGGAGGAGATCGACACACTTTGGAGGCCTTAAACACACTGTTTTGATCACTGCCATTCCAGGTTGGTGAAAATTCGAAGCTCATAATTCTTGATTTTATGTACATAGACTTGTAGATCCTTGCATGTTGATCACGCTGATATAAATTTCATGAAATTTGGTTAAGATTTGGTTGAGTTATGTTGATTTAAAGTTTTGAGTGCAAAAATGTTTTGGTTCGATTCGCTTTGATTATTGAGTTTTAGCATGAATGGAGGTTAGATTCTTGATGTACACAACGAGACGGTTCCAATGGTATAACTTTTAGTAAATTCTGCAAAAAAAATCATGAGTGGCTACTGTAGAGCCACCGTCTCAAGGTAGGAGACGGTGGAAACCACCGCCTGGCACAGTAAAACCGCCGTCTGGTTTTTTAGGCTAGGGCTTGGTCCAGTCACCTGCCACGCATACGCCCGTTGGCAGAACAATTGGCTCTTACGCGTTTGACCATTTCCACATGTACTTGGATTGATGACGTGGACGCCACTTCAATTATTGAAGTGATGCATTTTGGTTCCATACTCCCTTCGATTCCCAGCTGCAACGCTTTGTGATTTATTTTGCTTAGCGCTTCATTTTTACCTGGACATGGTTCGATACTTGGCTGCTGCATTTCCACATTGCATTTTCCATTTCATCATATATTTTCTTCATTAATTCATATATTTTCATGTCAACTTAGAAAATTCATAACAATTTGAAAACAAATCCAAATCACCTCCAATTTTTTGCTATATGATCATCTTGATGTCCTTTATTTTTTGATATGAATTTCATGATTTTATCATTTCTGGAACTTTGATTGTGGATTGTTGATTGAACATATATGCAAATGTGACATGCTTCATTCATTCTATTGTGAAATGCTCATACATTGGCCAATTGATTTGAAATTTGGTGTGATGATTCCTAACATGTTGCATGATTTTTTAGGCTTGATTGTGTATTTTTCTCATTTTTCATCTCTATTTTGGGCACATAAACTTTAGGTGTGACAATGTGTGTCACACAATTTGATGTCATACTTGTGCATTTTCATTTCTAGGTCAATTGAGTCCTGTTGATTCTAATTTTTGGCATGATGGTTGTGTTTGACATGTTGTGTGCACATAAAAATTTCCATGGTTATTTGATTCATTTCTGTTTTAATATGGAATTTTGATTCTTGATGTCCAATTGTGTGCTTTGAAATTGCCCTTGCCATATCTTGCTCATGTGGTGACTTTGCTTGATGCTTTAGGCTTGGTCCTTTTTAGGACATGTTCTTGATTGAATAAAGGTGCTTTATGTTGAATATTGGTTGCTGTTTTGACTTTTTGCCTTACCTTTGACCCTAGCCTTGGTGCTAGTGGTTTGTACTCATCTTTTGAGTTTTGCATTTCAGGTTCAAGCTTATAGTCCTAATGGTTGATGTTGATCTCATACCTTGAGATGCAAATTCTTTGTCCACTAACTTTTGTTGTGTGTAGGTTCACTGAGTGTGGTGGAATATCTTGAATGCTTGCACATAGAGCATGACTTGTGTACATATAGTAACACTGTGATTGACTGTTGATTTGTCTGAATGTGAATATTGACTTGTTTGACTTTCTTACAGGTACTTTAGTAGCTTTAACTCATTGCTTGAGTTGCTTTGCTTTGCTTGTGGTTGGCATACCACCTAGGTAATCATCTTCTAACTTCATGTAGTCTGGAAGCCCTGTCGTTTTCTTTTGGCAGGCATTTGGCTGAAGTCCTCCTTAAGAGGCAATGTCTGTGATTGTTTACTTTTGTGCCATGTACTTCAAGTCCTCCTAAGTGAAGAGGCAATTGGCAGATAGAAGGGACTAGTAGTCAGTCCCCTGCTAATCGTTTGAGTCATCCATTATGCTCGCACTACGTGTTGATGCTCTTGGACACGTCCCCCAGATCTTGTACAGTGTTAGTTAAGTGGAGTAGGGTCCCTCATTTTGGACCCCCACGCCTTCATTGATTTGAAGCTCACCCAGGCTCGGGTTAAGAGCTATGAGGTCCAACCCTCATTACCTTTCATCTGCTCACCCTGACGGTCAATGTCAGTGGTTAAGAGCTTCAGACACCCTTTTCAGTGTTGGCTTGTTTGTCGAGGTTGATATGACCCCTTGACTAAAGCCCAGCCTTGTATGAGCCACTTGTTTGCATATAGTGTGTGATACCTGTTCACCTGTGCTTGTGCTTGTTTACTTGCTGTTTAGGCTAGCTTGCTTCCTGTGCGAGTTAGGTTTTGTTTAGATACCTCAACCAAGGACTATTGTGGATTGCATGACAACTATTAGGCTCGAGTCAGTCTCCCTTTTAGTTTGTTATTCCCAGGTCTCTGGTTAGGAGAAAGTTTCTCCCCTGTTAAGGGGAACTACGTCGCCCTGATCCTCATACCAGATGAGGTACGTAGGCAGGAGATCGTGCGAGATCTCTCCGGGCAACCTTTTCTTTTTGTGTGTGTTTTCTTGACGGCTATTAGGCTCGAGTTCCAGACTCCCTATTAGCTTGTCTGTTTGATAACCTTTTGGTGTGTGTTTGTGGAGTCTGATGTAAGCCCAGCGATTGGCATTCGGTTTCCCGTCTGTTGTTGTATGTTTGTGGAGTCTGATATAAGCCCAGCGATTGGCATTCGGCTTCCTGTTTGTGTTTCTTTTGTTTGGAGTCGGACGTAAGACCAGCCATTGGCAGTCTGTTTCCATTTGTGTTTCTTTTTACGTCTCAGCGTCTTTGTGTTGTGTTTTGTTTCGGCGTGCGTTAGCCGAACTACAGTAGCTCTGATTCTCATTCCAGATGAGATACGTAGGCATAGGATGTGACATCCTAGCGAGCCCGTTTCCCATTTCCCCGAACTACGTTGACTCTGATGTTTGTTTCTGACAAACTACGTAGGCCCAGGATGCGACATCCTGCCGAGTCCGCTTCTTTCGTCTTCTTTCACCTGTTTATTCCAGTGTGTGCATTCTTTGAGCAGTTTTTCAGCAACCTTTTCCTATTCTTTTGAGCGTGGATCCCGTCGAGTACGGCGGACGTGAGGGGTGCTAATACCTTCCCCTTGCGTAACCGACTCCTGATCCTTGCAATCTCCGGTCGTAAGACCATTTCCTTTCCAGGTTTACTTCGAGCGTTTCCTTTCCCTCCTTTTGGGATAAATAACGCATGGTGGCGGCTCTATTTGTTTGTTTTTTTTTTCGCCGGTTGTTTTTTGCGTTGCGACAGGTACAGTCAACAAGAAAGTATTGACTACAATGAAACCTTTGCCCTAGTCGCCAGGTTAGAATTTATTCGCTTACTTGTTTCATTTGCTGTAAATCATTCTATCAAACTATATCAAATGGATGTCAAGAGTGCATTTCTTAATGGTTATATATCAGAAGTTTATGTTAATCAACCTCCAGGTTTTGAAAACTCTAAATGTCCAGAACACGTTTTTAAACTCAAGAAATCACTGTACGGTTTAAACCAGCTCCTAGAGCTTGGTATGATAGATTAAGTAACTTCCTTCTGGAACATGACTTTATTAGAGGAAAGGTTGACTCTACACTCTTCTGTGAAAACATTAGAAATGATCTCATGATATGCCAGATATATGTTGATGACATTATTTTTGGTTCAGCTAACCCTTCTGTATGTCAAGAATTCTTAGAGCTAATGTAGGAAGAATTTGAAATGATCTTAATGCAAGAACTAAAGTTCTTTCTAGGGATTCAAATCAATCAAGCTTCAGAAGCTACCTATGTTTATCAAAGTAAATACATAAAAGACATTCTGAAGAAATTCGAAATGGCTTAATGCAAACCTGCTAAGACACCTATGCATCCAACCTGCATTCTGGAAAAAGAAAAAATTAACCAGAAGGTTTGTCAGAAGCTCTATCGTGGTATGATAGGCTCTCTTCTATATTTGACTGTTACACGTCCTGATATTCTGTTTAGTGTATGTCTCTGTGCCAGATTCCAATCAGATCCTAGAGAATCTCATTTAACAGATGTTAAAAGAATACTCAAGTATCTGAAAGGAACCCCTAACCTGGGCCTGATGTATGAGAAAACATCAGAGTATAGACTTTCAGGTTATTGTGATGCAGATTATGCAGGGGACAGAATGGAACGAAAAAGTACATATTGTAACACCTCAAAATTTGCCCTCCTCTCTTGGGACTGGCTTAACATATTTGCATATCATTTTAGGTCATTAGGCATTGCATATTGCATATCATGTGGTTACATTGTGCAAGTCATCCTCATAAGTCTTGGTTAGAAGATAAGAGGTGGAGATGCAAGCCTAGGGTTTTATTGACTGATTATTAGCCATCTGAGGATTGGGCTATGAATTAGGGTTTCATGATTTCTCAAGGAGATTGGTCTTGATCTTGGTTGCAATGATACATCATCATTATCATGGTCTTGATATCATCCAAGGAGTTCCAGTGATTGATGATATACTTTGAGATTAGGGTTTTGACCACTGGTCAACCCTAATCAATTGTATTGAGCCAATCAGGGCTTGGCAAGGAGATGGGGTCTATAGTGGATATGGGGATCATCATGTGATTATATTGAGCTTATGGAGTCTAGGGTTTCATCATTGAGCCATTTCATCAGAGAATTGGGGCTCAACTTGATCAGTGCATTGCCAAATTCATCTATTAGTGAAAAAGTCAACTGTGGTCAACTGTACTTGATTTTATGGATTTGGAGGTGGGAGAGAGTTGGATACACTTCATTCATGTTGAAACAAGTTTCATTTGACATGTCAAAGCTCAAGAATGAAGAAAATAAAATCAGATGGAAAATTGCCAAAGATAGAAAGTGACTTGTAATGGAGGTTTCCAAAAATGGAAAGTTTTTTCACCACAAAATTACATGTCCAAAAATGCTTCAAATGAAAATTTGTTCAACATGAAAGTTGTATATTTTGCTCTTACCTTTCCAAAAAGTCCAAGAACTTGAAATTCCCATGTATGGTTGACAAGTTATGGTCCATTCATTTTCCAAAAATGCCTAAAATCAAAGTGGCATAACTTTCACATGGAATGTCCAATTTGAGTGATCTTTTTGTGAGCAAACCCCATTTCACATGTACTTTCATGGTGCATAATCAAAATTCATCAAAAGTGGTCAAGGCAAAAATTCAAATTTCAAGTGGATTCCTTTGTATTTTTGGTGTGAGATAGTGAAATTGAGATTTACAAGGCCTATGGACATGAGACCAATTCCAACACACTCCAAATGCAAAATATGACTTGTGCCAACTGGTTTTTGCTGTCACATTGCATTATTTGGCAAGGTCATTTTTGGACTTTCATTAAAAATGCAATTATGCTAATCAAGCCAATTTGCTAATTTGGATTAAGGATTGGATTAAGGCTTTGGTTTATATTGCTAATTGTAACAGAATTTGTTAACAACATTTCATTTTCCAAGAATTGCAACAAACTTTCCCTCCATTTTCTCTCAAATTCTCCAAGAACTTCATCACTTTTTTCAACATTTCTCCATGAATTCTACATCTTTTTGCTTCATTCTTCGTGGATCCATGCTCTATAATCATCACTGAAGAACTGTTTTGCTAAATCGTGGCCAAAAGCTTCAAGATCTTGGACTGTTGGAAGCTTGCACAACAATGGAGTTTTGATAATTCTTGCATCTGGATCGTGCTGGAGCTAAGCTAGCTATTCCATTCAACTTCCTCGTCCTTAAGCATCATCTGTTTCACCTTCTTTCACCTGGAAACAAGCTGAATCGCATCTGCCATAACCACAAGGTACATTAAGTTGCTTACAGTTCTTTAAGAACTTGCTTGCTGTTGCTTGGTTGTATAAACCAGTAGAGGTAGAATCTTTTGTCTCCATGTAGTCTGGAAGACCTGGCTTGTTATTTAGCCAGGCAACTGTCTGAAGTCCTCCTTAAGAGGCGATGTTTGTGATTGTTTACTTTTGTGCCAAGCAGGTAAAGACCTCTATGAGGCAATTGGCGGAACCCAAGGGATATGCAATCTATCCCCCGCTATTCTGTTGAGTCGTCCCTCTGCTCACACCACTGTGTTGATGCATTGGGACATTAACCCAAGATCTTGTGCTGTTGCACAATCGAGTCAGAGTCTTGAGCGTAGAAGGGTCCCTCCATTCTAGACCCACGCTCCTTTGTCTGAAGCTCTCCCTGGCCAGGGATAAGAGCTGTGAAGTCTCATCTTCACTCACCTTTCATCAGCTTCACCTTAGCCTCTCAATGGCAAGGTTAAGAGCTAACTCTACCCTTGTACAGATGACTTGCCTCGGCAGTCCACCCTTTGTTTGAGCCCACTTCTGACTGGATATAGTGTGTGCTTTGTGAATATTTGCTGGAAATGTTTGTTTTGTTTTGTTGATGCTTGCATGCTTACTTTCTTCCTGAATAGGATTAGCTTGTTGTTGTGCAAGTAGGTAGAAACCACAACATAGGGCAATGATGCATGATAACACTAGGCTCGAGTACAGCTCCCTGGTAGTGTGTCTCCCCTTGGTTTCTGGCTAGAATTTCTTTCCCTTTCAGGGGAACTACGTCGCCCTGATCCTCATACCAGATGAGGTACGTAGGCAGGAGACCGTGCGAGGTCTCTCCGGGCACTTTTTTTTCTTTTTGTGTGTGTTTGCTTGTTAATCCTCTTTTGTGTCAGGATATGGATGTAAGCCCAGCGATTGGCTGTCCGTATCCTGATTGTGTTTGTTTGGTTCGGAAGCCGATGTAAGTCCAGCGATTGGCATTCAGGTTCCAAGTTTGCCTGAGTTTGTGTGTGTCTTGTTTGGCGTGCGTGAGCCGAACTACGGCAGCTCTGATTCTCATTCCAGACGAGATACGTAGGCATAGGATGCGATATCCTAGCGAGCCCTCTTCCTCTTAACCCCACCTGTGTTGTCTTCGGTGTGTGTGTGTGTGTGTGGTGTTTTTAGCAACCTTTTCTTTCTTTTAGAACGTGGATCCCGTCGAGTACGACGGACGTGAGGGGTGCTAATACCTTCCCCTTGCGTAACCGACTCCCGTACCCTTTCTCTTTGGTCGCGAGACCATGCTTTTTCCAGGTTTACTCTGAGCGTTTCCTTTCCCTCTTTGGGATAAATAACGTGCGGTGGCGGCTCTGTGTTGTGTTTTGTTTCAGCTCGCCGGTTGTTTTTCGCGGATGCGACAGCTGGCGACTCTGCTGGGGACTCAGATGTTGACCTGTGCTGGTCCATCTTCCCTAAGCGAGTCTCTCCTAGCATTCTAGGATAGTTTAGGTTGCTTGTGCCGCTTTATTTATTGCATTTATTATTCTGACAGTGAACATATTTGCATAAGTACTTGCATGCATCATACTATCATGTTGCCGTCCTCTGTGCAGGTGGTTCCTCTGTTTTGGGGTGGGTGTTCTGAGTGGGGCTAAAACCCAGGCCCGAGTATACACCTAGGATTAGTGTGGTCTCGCGTCCCTCACATGTTGGTTGGGCATGATGTTGCGACGTGACATACCACAAGCCGGACGAGGTTCATCTGAGAGTGCTCTTCCTCAGTGGGGTTTTCCACTTTGGTCGGGTTACCTCTTTTGGATTATTGACTCTGGTGACCGATCATTTCCCGGATCTTTGGTTTAGACGATCTTAAGGGAGCTACAATGGCACACCCGAATGGGCAAACCCATTGAGTATCTCTGCCCGATTGTCGAAACTATTATCCGCCTTAGGATGACCTGATTAGAATTTACCTGTGAGGGGAGGGTGACTCTTACAGATGCATGTTCAGATGGTGACTTTGATGGTGACTATTGGTTCCGTTGATCAGAGTCCTATTTATAAGTCGGATTTATGGCCATTTGTTTCTGAGACGCCGAAGTGCTGTCCGTGTTATTTATCAGTGGGGATCCGTTTATTTCAGGATTCCCCGGGCCGATTCAGAGGTTATGGGTATCTGATCAGAGATTGTTTGGTGATGATGATGATGATGGTGATGTATCTTCCGTTTATTTCGGAACCCTTGAGGTGGATTTGTGGCTACATGTTCTTTCAGATGGTTGTGATCAGTTCAGAGATCAGAGCTGTGACTCAGAGCAACAGATGATCAGATGACTTGGAGGATGGCACAATGCATTGCATTCATTCATCAGCATCATTACATCTTGCATTTACCTGCATCTAACACATGTTTATCCATATGCAGGGACCCTTTTGATCGAGATTCTGGTTGAGAGACTTTCTGCTCAGATATGAGAAGGCCCGGCTTGAAGGACGATGTCGTTTACAGCTTCTTTGACCCAGAGATCAGTGGGCTGAAGGATATGATAGCATTGATTGCACCCGACCATGTGGGGATGTTTCGTGAGACGTATGGAGGTATTCTGAAGATGGTTTTCAGACTTACTGACAGAGACAGGAGCGCCATTCATACTCTTCTCCAGTTCTATGATCCTGGTTTGAGGTGTTTTGTCTTCCTAGATTACCTACTCGGGCCTTTGATGGAGGACTATGCTGATATTTTGGGTATTCAGATCAGAAATCAGGTTCCTTTCTATGCTACTAAGGAAGAACCTGATATTGGTGGGATTTCCCGTGCTCTTTATTTGAGTCCGGAGATGGTTAAAGGGAGTCTGAAAGAGAAGGGGAAGTTGCCTGGTTATCATCTGAGTTTCCTGGAGGTTAAGGCTAAGGAGCAGGCGGAGTTGGGTAACTGGGAAGCTGTTTGTGCTTTGATTGCTATGGGCATTTATGGGATTATTCTGTTTCCTAATCAGAAGGGTTTCATAGATATTAATGCCATCCGCTTGTTTGTTCAGAGGAATCATATCCCCACCTTGATTGGAGATGTCTATTACTCGGTCCATAACAGGAACGAGAAGCAGCGTGGGGGATTGATTCGATGTTGCGCTCAGTTGCTATACAAGTGGTTTATGGGATATTTGCCTACCAGGGGTGCTTTTGTTCTTCTTGGCCAGAATGTTAATTGGGCGACCAAACTGATGGGTTTGAGGGCCAAAGACATAGCTTGGACTCACAGTAGTGGGGTTGGACAGGATTTCATCTGCAGTTGTAGGGGTTTTCCCAATGTGCCACTTATAAGAGTTCAGGGTTGCATCAATTATAACCCGACACTTCTTAAGAGACAAATGGGATTCGCTATGGAGCTTCCTCCGTACAAAAGTGAGGTTCAGGAATCTGTGTACTTCCCAGTTGAGGGCAATCAGGCCAGGGTGAAGCAGGTAGCTGAGGCATGGCGCAACATTCAAAGGAAAGGCAAGGTTTCTTGGGGTAAAGCTAATAACTGATCCTTTCCTCCGTTCGATGACTGGCTCAGCAAGAGAGTGGAGCTTACTTGTCTACCATTTCCTATGGTTGATCCGTGGTATCCGTTGGTTGAGGAATCTCCTTCTTCAGTGAGTATGGAAGAGTTCCTAGAGATGAAGCGGGAGAGAGATCAGTTGTTTGCAGAGAAAACGGAATTGGAGATGAGTGTCGCCCGGGTTCAGATGGCTAACCAGGAGATCAGAGCAAAGATGGAAGACCAAGACAAGCGACATGCCCTGGAAGCAAAGCGCTTTGAGATGGATACTGCCTACTATGGGAAGGTCAGTCAGGCTTTGGCATCTTCAACAAAGGAGCACGACGTCACCAAAGAGAGATTGGCTAGAGCTTCACAGATCATTGAAGATCAGAAGAGGAGGCAAATTCTCGTAAGGGATCAGAGGGATGATAGAGCCAGAGTCCTCGCTGCAGAGTGGGAAGCGGAGAAAGCGAAGATCATCGCCGAGAGGGATCATTACATTGCTGAGAGAGATCATTACTTCAGGCAGATGAAGATCCATCAGAAAGAGGTGGGGAGATTACAGCAGGAGAACACCGAGCTCAGGTTCGCTGCAGAGTTCGCGAAGATGGTTGATGAGATAGGGCCATCTGTGGGACCCTCATCAGGCTAGCTTTTATCGTTTGTGGTGGATTATCGTCAGGCTTGTTGACGGAATTCATTTGCTTGTATTTCTTTCCCTATTCTGGAAGATTGTATTGGATTTATATCTGATTTGATGTATGACTATGGCACTTATTGTGCATTTTGTTATGAGATGGTGATTTTCATTCAGTGATTGATCTTCAAGCTTTATTTGCTTTACCGTATGCACTCACACAGCACACACACATGGTTGGGGGTATTTTGCTAAATCATATATCTCTGATCTGTATGATGAAATCAAATGCTGAATGTCAGATTATTGCTGCCGGATTATCGTTTTGTCTCGATGAAACCAGGATCGAGAGACAAAGTGTTCCTCATGTGGATAAATACTGCATTCACGCATGATCATAATAACTTGTGCTTTATTTTGCAGGTATCTGTTGCTAACGTGCTTGATTGTTTCAGGAATCATTGCTCGTGCTCGCAGAGCTGTACCTTTGCACTCAACTCGTCCTCACAGATACTTCACAAGACGCAATACTCCCAGGCTGATGGATCTTCCAAGTACTTATCTCCTCGAGCTGAAGGACAAGATGAACGAGCTGATCAACATTATGCAAGGCTTTGCAGTTGGTCAGAAGGCTCTGGCTGATAAGGTCGAGAAGCTCGAGCGGGCTTCAGCGGCAAATAGTGGTGTGAACTTGGATGGTGTCTCCAACCAGGGGCTGGGTGGTTCTCGTGATGGTGGTAAAAGGACAACGGTCGGTATAGTGAACAACGTTGGTTTTGGTGGTGCCGGTGGTCAACCTGGGCCGGGTCAGAATATGAAGGACAGTCTGTTCCCGCCCTTCTTCGGTGTTGAGGACGATAGAGAGGAAGATAGAGAGGCTGATCAGTTTTCCATGCACAATGAGCCATTTGGTCCGTACAGTGCCCCTCCGCAGAACAAAGAGATTCAGCTGCTGGCTGAGAAAATCAGGGCTTTGGAGAGTTATGCCACTCCTGGGGTGGTTAATATGTCGAACATGGGGCTAGTGGAGGGGATTGTGATCCCGCAAAAGTTTAAAGCGCCCGCGTTTGACCGGTACAATGGGAGTTCCTGCCCCGAGACGCATTTGCAGGCATTTGTCCGTAAGATTTCAGCTTACACCATGGACCAAAAGTTGTGGATGTATTTCTTCCAGGACAGCCTGTCCGGAGGCTCACTGGAATGGTACACCAAGCTCAAGTCCTCAGATATCAAAAACTGGCAAGATCTTGGGGACGCATTCTTTAAGTAGTATCAGTTCAATGCTGATATGGCCCCGAGTCGTACCCAGCTGCAGGGTATGTCTCAGAAAAATAATGAGGGATTTAAAGAATATGCCCAAAGATGGAGGGAGTTGGCTGCCAGAGTGCAACCTCCTCTAGTTGACAGGGAGATGTCTGATCTCTTTATGGGGACCCTGCAGGGGGCTTATGCTGAGAGGATGGTTGGTTGTCCGGTGACCAACTTTTCTGATATAGTTGTGGCTGGAGAGAGGATTGAGAGCTGGCTGAAGCTCGGGAAAATTCAGGGTGCAGCTTCTTCTTCTTCAGGGTCGAAAAAGCCTTTTGGGAACGGTCAGAGGAAGAAAGAGGGAGATACAAGCGCTGTCTACGCACAGAGGGGACCCAGTAGGGATCGTTACTTCCAGCACACTGCTGCGGTAACTATTCCTGCTGAGAATCAGCCTGCACAGCAGCAACAGCAGCAACCTCAACAACAGAGACAACCGTTTCAGCAGAGGCCGCAGAGGGCTGGTTACCAGGTCAGGGGCCGAATGAATGACAGGCAGTTTGACAGGCCTCCGGTGACTTATTCTTTTCTACTAAAGAAGTTGATGGATTTGGGGTTGGTTCAACTCAGAACTTTGGCACCTTTGAGACCTGATCAAAGGCCCGCCAATTATGATGAAAATGCAAAATGTGAATTCCATTCGGGTGCTCCCGGACATAATGTAGAGAACTGCAAAGCTTTTAAGCACGTAGTTCAAGACCTGGTGGATTCGAAAGCTATCAACTTCGCACCATCTCCCAACGTTAATGCAAATCCTATGCCTGCACATGGTCAAAGGGGGGTGAATGCTATCTCTGAGGAGAGTAGGGTTGGGCTGTCTACTGTTGATCAATTGAAGACTCCTCTGGCTGAGGTTAAGAGGCAATTGTTGTTGAATGGGGTTCACCCGGGCTGTGGGGTTGATTGTGTTGAATGTACCGTTGTTCAGAAGGGGTGTTCTTTATTGAGGAAGACTGTCCAAGGTCTGATGGACGAGGGGAGTATTCTGATTGAGAAGGCTGATAAGGGGAAAGATGAGGTCTCCACCATAACAATATACTTTGATCCGGTGGATTTGTCTACTCTAGCTGAGGCGGCTCCAGTTACCATCACGGTACCTGGACCAATTCCGTATGACAAAGAGGATGTCGTGCCATGGCATTATGGTGGAGAGGTCTACTGTAACGGTGAGAAGGTAGAAGACCAGACTGCAGGTGAAACCACCGTTTCAAAGGTGGATAATGCCGGTCCCAGCGATTTCACTCGCAGTGGAAGATTATTTGCACCAGATGCCTTGAGGGGAGGAGAAGGAGAAAAAGAGAAAAAAGAAAAGGCCGAGGCTTTAGCCAGGGCAAAAGGGAAAGCGGTGGTGAATAATGGTACTCCAGTGGTGACACCGGCGCCTGTGGGGTCGGAAGAAAAACTTGATGATGATGCAGAGGAGTTCTTAAGAATCATCAAAAAGTCTGAGTACAAGTTGGTTGACCATCTGCAGCAGACTCCCTCTAAAATATCCATTTTATCGTTGCTGTTAAGCTCTGAGGGGCATAGAGAGGCTTTATTGAAAATCTTGAAGAAAGCCTATGTTCCTCAAGAGATCACGATTAACCAGTTGGAAACGGTCGTGTCTAACGTGCATGCCAGCCATGGGTTGGGCTTTACTGATATGGACTTGACTGTGGATGGGAGGAATCACAATCGAGCGCTACACATCGCAATGGAGTGTAAAGGAGCCGTGCTTTCGCATGTGCTGGTGGATACTGGCTCCTCATTGAATGTGTTGCCGAAGAAGGCTCTGGCTAAGCTGAATTGTGATGGGCTGATTCTGACCCCGACTGATTTGATTGTGCGGGCGTTTGATGGGTCGAAAAGGGCCGTGTTTGGAGAGGTTGAGCTGCCAGTGAAGATTGGCCCGGAGGTGTTTAAGTCGACTTTCTATGTCATGGATATCCAGCCGGCATATAGTTGCTTGTTGGGTAGGCCGTGGATTCATGCTGCTGGGGCAGTAACCTCGACTTTACACCAAAAGCTGAAGTACATCTGGGAGGGACAAGTCGTCACTGTGTGTGGAGAAGAGGACATCTTTGTCAGCCACCTGTCCTCGTTCAAATATGTGGAGATGGACGGCGAAATCTGGGAAACGCCCAGTCAAGCATTTGAAACCGTTAAGGTGGAGAATGCTCTGTTTGCAAAAGAGGAGGAAAAACCGTCCATATCTTCGTACAAGCAGGCCGCCGAGGTGGTGAAGAATGGAGAGGCTCCTGGTTGGGGCAGGATGATGGATGTCTCTGCGAAGAAGGACCGCTTCGGAGTGGGGTACCAGCCGAACAGAGGCTCGGGACAAGGCAGAGGACGTCGTACGTCAGTAACCTTCACTAGTGCCGGAATGCTGGATCCGGATCACATCTGCATGATGAGTGGGGAAGCTGATAGCGACTGTGACATGGACCGGTGGATAAAGCCGTGCGCGCCAGGGATGGGAATCCAGAACTGGAAGGCTGAAAAGATCATCCGGGTCACTCTGCTGGAAGAGTAATATTTTTCCTGTTTTGATTTTATATGCATGAAAGCCATACGTGTTGCCCGACACGTAATGGTTCATTGTAAGGGCCACCTCATGTTTAAATTTGCAAGTTTCGCATCATCAATAAAAGGATGTTTTTCAGTTAAAAGCGGTGTTCCTTGTTTTTCATTTATTTTTGCAGTTTAAAAATAAAAACAAAATAAAAATGGCAATGTTTTCATTTTTCTTTTCAATTTGTCTCACACCGGTTCTAAGCAATGCATGAATCAACATTCATGCAGATGAGATTCTTCTCCGGATCTCATTGATAACAATCCTGTTACACCCTTGTATGACTTCGACAATCCGATCTATCTTGCTGAGGAAGAAGACGAAGAAGATTGTGAATTGCCAGGGGAATTGGCCAGGTTGTTGAAACAAGAGGAGAAGGTGATTCAGCCGCACGAAGAGCAGATTGAGGTTGTAAATTTGGGTACCGACGAGGTCAAGAAAGAAGTGAAAATCGGGGCTGCTTTGGAGGAAAGTGTCAAGAGCAGAATGGTAGCACTATTGAGAGAGTATGTCGACATCTTTGCCTGGTCTTATCAAGATATGCCAGGGTTAGATACCGATATCGTTGTGCACAAGCTACCGTTGAGAGAAGATTGTCCTCCAGTGAAGCAGAAGTTGCGCAGAACTCGACCTGATATGGCGATGAAAATCAAAGAAGAAGTGCAGAAGCAGTGGGATGCTGGTTTCCTTGCTGTCACTAATTATCCGCCGTGGGTCGCAAACATTGTGCCAGTCCCGAAGAAGGATGGTAAGGTGAGAATGTGTGTGGACTACCGAGATCTGAACAGAGCTAGTACGAAAGATGATTTTCCACTACCTCACATCGACGTGTTGGTAGATAATACAGCTCAATTCTCGGTGTTTTCCTTCATGGATGGCTTTTCTGGCTATAATCAAATCAAAATGTCGCCAAATGATATGGAGAAAACAACGTTCATTACACCGTGGGGTACCTTTTGTTACAAGGTGATGCCATTTGGTCTCAAGAACGCCGGTGCTACTTATCAGAGGGCCATGGTGACTTTGTTCCATGATATGATTCATCATGAAATTGAATGCTATGTTGATGACATGATAGCAAAGTCCCAAACAGAAGAGGGGCATTTGGTAGATCTGGCCAAGTTGTTCGACCGGCTGAGACAATTCAGACTGAGGTTGAATCCGAATAAGTGCACGTTCGGAGTGCGGTCCGGTAAATTGCTGGGGTTCATAGTAAGTGAGAAAGGAATCGAGGTTGATCCTGCTAAAGTAAAAGCAATAAGAGAAATGCCTGAACCGAGAACAGAGAAAGAGGTTCGTGGTTTCTTAGGTAGATTGAACTACATTTCACGGTTCATATCTCACCTAACAGCCACGTGTGAACCAATATTCAAATTGTTGAGAAAAGATCAAACGGTCAGGTGGAATAATGATTGCCAAGTGGCATTTGAAAAGATAAAAGAGTATTTGCAGGAGCCTCCGATTCTGATGCCTCCTGTGGAGGGAAGACCGTTAATTCTGTACCTGACAGTCCTCGAGGGGTCTATGGGGTGTGTATTGGGGCAGCATGACGAGTCTGGTCGAAAAGAGCATGCCATATACTACCTTAGTAAAAAGTTTACCGACTGTGAAACAAGATATTCACTGCTCGAGAAAACTTGTTGTGCTTTGGTCTGGGCTGCTCGCCGACTAAGGCAGTACATGCTGGTTCATACCACTTTGTTGATTTCCAAGATGGATCCAATCAAGTACATTTTCGAGAAGCCGACATTGACCGGACGGGTTGCGAGATGGCAAATGATTTTGACAGAATATGATATACAGTGTACCTCTCAGAAGGCGATCAAGGGGAGTGTATTGTCTGATTACCTCGCTCAGCAACCTATTGATGATTATCAACCGATGAAGTTTGAGTTCCCTGATGAGGACATCATGTTCCTCAAATCGAAAGATTGCGAGGAACCAATCCCGGAGGAGGGGCCTGACCCTGAATCCGAATGGATTCTGATGTTTGATGGGGCCGTTAACGTGAATGGAAGCGGTGTTTGTGTTGTATTGGTTACGCCGAAAGGATCCCATATTCCTTTTGCTGCCCCGCTAACATTTGAGTGTACCAACAACGTGGCTGAATATGAAGCTTGCATATTGGGGATTGAGGAGGCGATTGATTTGAGGATCAAGAACCTTGTCATATATGGAGATTCAGCTCTGGTGATAAATCAGGTTAACGGAAAATGGTATACGCATCAATTTCATTTAGTGCCGTATCGAGATTATACGAGGAGATTGTTGACGTTTTTCACCAAGGTGAAGCTGCATCATGTGCCCAGAGAGGAGAATCCTTTGGCACATGCTTTGGCTACTCTGGCTGCCTTGATTAAGGTGCAGAGGTGGAATCAGTTCCCCAGTGTGGAAGTAGGTCGTCTGGATAGACCGGCTTATGTGTTTGCTGTTGATACAGCGTCTAATGATGACAAGCCGTGGTATTATGATATCAAGCGCTATCTAGAGACTCAAGAGTATCCTGAGGGAGCGTCTAAGAAGGACCGAAAGACTCTGCGGAGGTTGGCCATGGTGTTTTATCTGAATAAGGATGGGGTTTTGTACAAGAGAAATTTTGATTGGGTCTTGCTCCGATGTGTTGATGATAAAGAAGCAAGCCAATTGATGAAAGAGGTTCATGAGGGGTCATTTGGTACCCATACTAGTGGAAATGCGATGGTAAAGAAGCTGCTGAGGGCAGGTTATTATTGGATGACAATGGAGGCCCAATGTTTCAATTTCGTGCGGAAGTGTCATAAATGCCAGATTTATGCTGACAAGGTGCATGTGCCTCCTAATCCGTTGAGTTTAATGTCGTCTCCATGGCCGTTTGCTATGTGGGGCATTGATATGATTGGGAAGATTGAGCCTACGGCTTCGAATGGGCATCGGTTCATATTAGTGGCTATTGATTACTTCACCAAGTGGGTGGAAGCAGCCTCTTATACGAACGTGACGAAGCAGGTCGTTGCCAGGTTTCTCAAGAGAGACATCATTTGCAGATACGGGGTTCCCGAGAGAATCATTACTGATAATGGTTCTAATTTGAATAATAAGATGATGGCAGAACTGTGCCGGGAATTCAAGATCGAGCATCACAATTCTTCTCCCTATCGTCCGAAGATGAATGGGGCGGTTGAGGCAGCCAATAAGAATATAAAGAAGATTGTGCAGAAAATGGTGGTAACCTATAAAGACTGGCATGAGATGTTGTCGTTTGCATTGCATGGGTATCGAACGTCGGTGCGCACATCTACTGGGGCAACACCTTTCTCGTTGGTATATGGAATGGAAGCGGTGCTACCTGTTGAGGTTCAAATTCCCTCTTTGAGAGTCCTGATGGACGTAAAATTGCAAGAGGCGGAATGGGTAAGGACCCGGTACGAAGAGTTGAGCCTGATAGAAGAGAAGAGGCTGGCAGCCATCTGTCATGGGCAGTTATACCAGCAAAGGATGAAGCGTGCTTTTGACAGAAAGGTGCGACCTCGGGTATATCACGTAGGTGATATGGTGCTGAAAAGGATCCTTCCTCCTCAAAATGATCGAAGGGGCAAATGGACACCCAATTATGAAGGTTCGTTCGTGGTCAAGAAGGTCTTCTCTGGCGGAGCCTTGTTGTTAACGACCATGGATGGCGAGGATTTTCCATCCCCTGTGAATGCGGACGCAGTTAAAAAATACTTCGTGTAAATAGACCCGCTGGACGAAAAGAATAAAATAGTCCAGGCAAAAATGGGCATCCCGGCGAACCAAAAAACAGAAAGAAAGGTTCGGGCAAAATTAGGGATAAAAAGAAAAATTGTACACCCGGCAAGTCGAAAACCTGAAAAGGCGACTTGGGCAAAAAAGGGTATCCCGGTGGGCTGAAAACCCGAAAGGACGGTCCAGGCAAAAGAGGGATTGAAACGAACAACTGCGTCCAGCATGATCGTTTGCGCTTTGGTTAAAGCATCATGGATAATACCCGGTAGGGATCAGTCGGAATCGTCTTGTTCAGAAGGCAGAAAGCACGGAGAGTCTGAGGACATATGGGGTGTAACCGAGTTGGAACTCGATGAGATCGTGGGTTTCACATTGCCATTAGGATAGATTTTTCTTTTTGTGCGCAATTACCTCTTTTCAGGAATTGCTTCCTTTGTATTGCTCGGTTTGAGCCACACTTTTCAAATCAATAAAATGCATATTCAGTCAAATAATTTTTGTTTTTGTCTTTCATTACCGCTTTGATTGCAAAAACATCCAAATATTTTGATAAAGAATCTTTGCATTTTAAGACATACAGGTCCCTTCCAATGCATGTTATAAGATTGAAAGCTTGAAATCTTATTCGGAAGGTTGAGTGACCCAAGTGTTGAAATCTTGACACGCCTGGGGCACGGTTTTATCTAACGATCTGTTTTGCAGGAACTGTTAGGTATTTTCACTCGCTTGCAGGTCGTGATGTGGAAGCTTTTGACGAAACAAATCCCCATGGAGTCCAATTAGGGACGAATGAATGTGAAGGGATGACGAAGAGACGATGAGACGTACGACGATCCTTGAATGATAATCAAGAAGACTCTTCAAAATCGGAAGATTGGAAAGTCTGTAGAAATTCCCCGCAGAGTCCAATCAGGGATAAGCGAGATAGAGAAACGACGAGAGACGTACGACGACCCTTGGAAATAATCAAGAAGACTCTTCAAAGTCGGAAAATTGAAAAGTCTGTATAATCCCCAGGAGTTCGCTCTCCGTCGAGCGCGAAGCGGTTGGGAATATAAGATGATGGAGCAGAAAAGGTCCAGACGAGTCGGGATGTATATCCCCAAGCGGAGTTAGAAGGACCAAATCCCCAGCAGATTCCAGATCTGTGGTTACCCTTAGCAGGGTCGGGATCGTTATCCCCAGCAGGTGTCAGATCGATGCTTTCCCAGTCGCCAGGCCTGGAGGTTGCTGTTTCTCCAGCAGAGCTATCTGTGAGCATTTCCCCAGTGAAGTCGCCAGGTATCTGTGAGGGTTCCCCAAAGCAGAGTCGGGATTGATATCCCCAGCAAGTCGAAGACTGTTGTGTCCCCACAGAGTGTTGGTGGTTCTTATACCCAGCAGTTTCCTAAGCGGATTGGGTGCAAAGGAGGTTCTTCCCCAGCAAGGGTTACCTTTTCCCCAGCAGCAGCAGTGTTATTCCCCAGCGGGGTGGAGATCGGAGAATGGACGAGTTCCTCAACGGAGTGTCTCGTGCTCCCCAGCAGAATCCCTTGAGGGGGATGCTTTTTATGCATTCATCATGTAGAATAAGCATAGCATATTGCATAGGAAAATAAATCGCGTAGCATTTCCACAATGGTGGAGCATTACGCAGAAAAAGTCATGCATCATATTGCAAGCATAAGCTAGTCTCAGGCCGTGGTTACTGTTTGAGAGGTGGTTTTGCCCAAAGGTGAAGGTGTTACTCCGAGGAGTTTAGCATCGTGGTTTTAATCAAAGGTATTCCCCAATAGTGCGATACTGGAAGAATTTGTTTTCTGTCGGACAGAGATGGGAGTGTTACGCGATCAGCGCGACTCGAGCCGTGGTTACCGCTTGAGGTTTTGGTTTCGCCGGATGGTGAAGATGTTACTCCGAGGAGTTTAGCATCATGATGTCAGATCAGCAATGTTCCCCAGTAGTGCGATACTGGAGAAAGTTTTTCCGTCGGACGGAGATGGAAATGAAATCAAAGGATATTACGCGATCAGCGCGATTTTGGGGTTCAACTGGAGAAAAGGAAATGTTGATACATTTTCTGGAGATCGGGGTCCAAATGGAGAGAAGGAAGTGTTGAGGCATTTTCTGGAGAGCGGGGTTCAAATGGAGATTGGAGTTGAGGATTGTATCCGGGATGAGGTCCTTAGGATTATCTTCTGTTCATGTGTCACCTTAGACTTTGGCGGATGCCAATGGAGGTCGTTATAGGTGTCTTCGGATGAAGAGATGCACATGTTACCTTCCTTTTGGGAAGGTGTACCCTCTGATATGTCGCCCTCAGAGTGGTGTTTGGTGTTATTTCCGACGTTGCCAGCGGAATTATCACAAGAGATTGGAGAACGGGGTTCAAACGGAGAGAGGGAAATGTTGAGACATTTTCTGGAGAGCGGGGTTCAAATGGAGAAAGGGAAATGTTGCGACATTTTCTGGAGAACGGGGTTCACAATGGCGATCGCAAGTTATCGTCAGGCGACTGGGGTTCAAATGGAGAAAAGGAGACACGAGGTGTTTTCTGGAGATTGGGGTTCATTATTTTGGCAAACAGGAGAAGGGGGTTCAAATGCAGTGATCGGGGATCATTTGCGCAAAAGAAAATTTTGGGGTTCAAGAAAAGCATAAAAAAGGAAATAATAATCCCCAGCGGATGTGGTGTTCAGGCCATGGTTATCCCTGCGCTACCATTTATTTTGGTATCCAGGTCGATGTTGTTGTTTCGGTGATCAGGCCGACTTTCTCCGTTCCCGACGGATTTTTCTTTCGAGATTGTTTCTTCGCCGATTCTGACAGGTGTTGTTAATTATATCCCATCAGAGTGCAAATTGTTCGTCTGTTCTTGGTATTCAATCACTCTTCATCCTGATCATCTGAAAGCCGAGGCTATTCATATCGACAGGTTCACAGTGGATTGAATAGGGGCAGCTGTAACACCTCAAAATTTGCCCTCCTCTCTTGGGACTGGCTTAACATATTTGCATATCATTTTAGGTCATTAGGCATTGCATATTGCATATCATGTGGTTACATTGTGCAAGTCATCCTCATAAGTCTTGGTTAGAAGATAAGAGGTGGAGATGCAAGCCTAGGGTTTTATTGACTGATCATTAGCCATCTGAGGATTGGGCTATGAATTAGGGTTTCATGATTTCTCAAGGAGATTGGTCTTGATCTTGGTTGCAATGATACATCATCATTATCATGGTCTTGATATCATCCAAGGAGTTCCAGTGATTGATGATATACTTTGAGATTAGGGTTTTGACCACTGGTCAACCCTAATCAGTTGTATTGAGCCAATCAGGGCTTGGCAAGGAGATGGGGTCTATAGTGGATATGGGGATCATCATGTGATTATATTGAGCTTATGGAGTCTAGGGTTTCATCATTGAGCCATTTCATCAGAGAATTGGGGCTCAACTTGATCAGTGCATTGCCAAATTCATCTATTAGTGAAAAAGTCAACTGTGGTCAACTGTACTTGATTTTATGGATTTGGAGGTGGGAGAGAGTTGGATACACTTCATTCATGTTAAAACAAGTTTCATTTGACATGTCAAAGCTCAAGAATGAAGAAAATAAAATCAGATGGAAAATTGCCAAAGATAGAAAGTGACTTGTAATGGAGGTTTCCAAAAATGGAAAGTTTTTTCACCACAAAATTACATGTCCAAAAATGCTTCAAATGAAAATTTGTTCAACATGAAAGTTGTATATTTTGCTCTTACCTTTCCAAAAAGTCCAAGAACTTGAAATTCCCATGTATGGTTGACAAGTTATGGTCCATTCATTTTCCAAAAATGCCTAAAATCAAAGTGGCATAACTTTCACATGGAATGTCCAATTTGAGTGATCTTTTTGTGAGCAAACCCCATTTCACATGTACTTTCATGGTGCATAATCAAAATTCATCAAAAGTGGTCAAGGCAAAAAGTCAAATTTCAAGTGGATTCCTTTGTATTTTTGGTGTGAGATAGTGAAATTGAGATTTACATAGCCTATGGACATGAGACCAATTCCAACACACTCCAAATGTAAAATATGACTTGTGCCAACTGGTTTTTGCTGTCACATTGCATTATTTGGCAAGGTCATTTTTGGACTTTCATTAAAAATGCAATTATGCTAATCAAGCCAATTTGCTAATTTGGATTAAGGATTGGATTAAGGCTTTGGTTTATATTGCTAATTGTAACAGAATTTGTTAACAACATTTCATTTTCCAAGAATTGCAACAAACTTTCCCTCCATTTTCTCTCAAATTCTCCAAGAACTTCATCACTTTTTTCAACATTTCTCCATGAATTCTACATCATTTTGCTTCATTCTTCGTGGATCCATGCTCTATAATCATCACTGAAGAACTGTTTTGCTAAATCGTGCCCAAAAGCTTCAAGATCTTGGACTGTTGGAAGCTTGCACAACAATGGAGTTTTGATAATTCTTGCATCTGGATCGTGCTAGAGCTAAGCTAGCTATTCCATTCAACTTCCTCGTCCTTAAGCATCATCTGTTTCACCTTCTTTCACCTGGAAACAAGCTGAATCGCATCTGCCATAACCACAAGGTACATTAAGTTGCTTACAGTTCTTTAAGAACTTGCTTGCTGTTGCTTGGTTGTATAAACCAGTAGAGGTAGAATCTTTTGTCTCCATGTAGTCTGGAAGACCTGGCTTGTTATTTAGCCAGGCAACTATCTGAAGTCCTCCTTAAGAGGCGATGTTTGTGATTGTTTACTTTTGTGCCAAGCAGGTAAAGACCTCTATGAGGCAATTGGCGGAACCCAAGGGATATGCAATCTATCCCCCGCTATTCTGTTGAGTCGTCCCTCTGCTCACACCACTGTGTTGATGCATTGGGACATTAACCCAAGATCTTGTGCTGTTGCACAATTGAGTCAGAGTCTTGAGCGTAGAAGGATCCCTCCATTCTGGACCCACGCTCCTTTGTCTGAAGCTCTCCCTGGCCAGGGATAAGAGATGTGAAGTCTCATCTTCACTCACCTTTCATCAGCTTCACCTTAGCCTCTCAATGGCAAGGTTAAGAGCTAACTCTACCCTTGTACAGATGACTTGCCTCGGCAGTCCACCCTTTGTTTGAGCCCACTTCTGACTGGATATAGTGTGTGCTTTGTGAATATTTGCTGGAAATGTTTGTTTTGTTTTGTTGATGCTTGCATGCTTGCTTTCTTCCTGAATAGGATTAGCTTGCTGTTGTGCAAGTAGGTAGAAACCACAACATAGGGCAATGATGCATGATAACACTAGGCTCGAGTACAGCTCCCTGGTAGTGTGTCTCCCCTTGGTTTCTGGCTAGAATTTCTTTCCCTTTCAGGGGAACTACGTCGCCCTGATCCTCATACCAGATGAGGTACGTAGGCAGGAGACCGTGCGAGGTCTCTCCGGGCACTTTTTTTTCTTTTTGTGTGTGTTTGCTTGTTAATCCTCTTGTGTGTCAGGATATGGATGTAAGCCCAGCGATTGGCTGTCCGTATCCTGATTGTGTTTGTTTGGTTCGGAAGCCGATGTAAGTCCAGCGATTGGCATTCAGGTTCCAAGTTTGCCTGAGTTTGTGTGTGTCTTGTTTGGCGTGCGTGAGCCAAACTACGGCAGCTCTGATTCTCGTTCCAGACGAGATACGTAGGCATAGGATGCGATATCCTAGCGAGCCCTCTTCCTCTTAACCCCACCTGTGTTGTCTTCGGGGTGTGTGTGTGTGTGTGTGTGTGGTGTTTTTAGCAACCTTTTCTTTCTTTTAGAACGTGGATCCCGTCGAGTACGACGGACGTGAGGGGTGTTAATACCTTCCCCTTGCGTAACCGACTCCCGTACCCTTTCTCTTTGGTCGCGAGACCATGCTTTTTCCAGGTTTACTCTGAGCGTTTCCTTTCCCTCTTTGGGATAAATAACGCGCGGTGGCGTCTCTGTGTTGTGTTTTGTTTCAGCTCGCCGGTTGTTTTTCGCGGATGCGACACATATGAGAACTGTCAGTTCTTAGGAATGAATCTGATATCCTGGGCCAGCAAAAGACAATCAACCATAACTCTATCCACTGCAGAAGCAGAATATATATCAGCATCATTATGCACTACTCAGATGCTCTGGATGAAGAATCAACTTGAAGACCTTCTGATTTTTTAGAGTAATGTTCCTATTTTTTGTGACAATACTGCTGCCATTTGTTTAAGTAAGATTCTATTTTACATTCCAAAGCTAAGCACATAGAAATAAAACATCATTTCATTGGAGACTATGTTCAGAAAGGGGTAATCACTTTAAAATTTATTGATACAGACCATCAATGGGCTGACATTTTTACCAAACCCCTGGCTGAAGATAGATTCTTTTTTATCTTGAAAAATTTAAACATTCAAAATTGTCCAGAATAAAATGTCCCTCTGAAATAGCAAAATAAGACTCTGAAGTAAACACCAAGAATCTGTATCTGACTCTGATGCTACTACCAGTTAGAAGTCATCTGAGTCAAAAATCCTCAGGATTCAACCCTTTGGTATTCCTGAAGATCAGATAAAGTAATATGTGGTACATCTTGCGTCTGACCTTGGAACTCCTAGACAGCTGTCTAGCAGAAATCAAGAGACAAACTCTTGATATCTCCTCGAGCAGTGTGTTGATTTGGGGATTAGACCTCCATCATGGGATGTAATCATTCTCCTCCAAACGTGCTTACTTGGTTAACGTGCTGCATTAGATTTCTTTACAATTAAACTCTCATCTTGTTGTCGTTTTGCATGCATCCTATTATGTATAAATTCATTTCACATACTCCACTAGCACACTTTACACTCACGACCTCACAAAACCCTTCTTCTTTCAGTTCTTCATCTCCTTCAAAGATTTCTGCAGATTTCTTCAAACTCTTTAATCCTTCAACATCATTTTCAACTGTTCTTCATGGATTCTCAGCAACAATCCATTTACAACTTCTCCCAACAAATGAACTCAACGGAGCAAACACCTATTTCAAGTCAACAAACTACAACAACCATTGGCGTCGTCTCAACCCCAATCTACAGGGAACCCCATATCCTTGATCGTGAGCCCCACATCCATCTAGCAACTCCCTTTGAGAAGATTGAAGTTCCCTGTGAATCGTTAGTTGACTTTGAAAACATGAAGAGAAATGGTGTAGACCTTTCTAGAGAATTAAGAATGCAAGGGTGGGAAACCTACTTTCAACGCCTCTATGGTCCTGTGTACACAAATTTGGTGAAGGAGTTCTGGCGTTTCGCAGACTCAGATGATCACTACATTGTCTCCTATGTTCTGGGAGTCAAGATAGTCATTACTGAGAAATCTATTGCCTCCCTTCTGAACATGGAGAAGACAGGAGGCAGACGCATCTACAACATAAACCCTAGGGTAAAATACTTCTCCCAGGAAATCAACCTTACCATCTTCCAATAGAGTGCTAAAGGCAAGCATTCCAAGAACAATGAGCTATATCAAAACCTCCGGGTCTGGTTGAAGATCATCTTAGGCATCATTCATCATCGCCCTGCTTCAAACTCTTCTGACTATATCAACACTGATCAGAAGTGTATCTTGTACTTGAAGGAGAATTGCCATCCAAGGCGCAGCGGAATTTAAAAATTTCTCCATTTAGTGATCCTTACGAATGGGCATGATCAGTGATAGAATCGTTACCTCTTGTGCTGATTCAAACCTTTGGTGCAGATCTCTTGTAACGATCAAAACCTTGGATACCGATCCACGGGGCGATCACGAACGTTGAACGATGACAACGTCTCTACTCAGTCCACACGAACGAATTCCTTCAATCGCAGTGCTAGCTGTTATGAATGAAGGCTTTGAGTGAGAGAAAGAGAGATACGAAATTCCAACTCTTCAGTTGTGTTGTATTCCCATACAATGCTTTTGCACAAGAGTTCTATTTATAGAACCATTTGTGTGGGCTTCAAGCCAAAAAGCCCACTTAAGTATATTTTGGCCCATATCTCATAATATGCCAAAATCACTTAAGTATTTGGTACCTTACCATATTTCGTATTCTACTTAAGTACACCGTACCTTACGATGTTCCTTAGTTACTCTATCTCTCATCAATCCGTCCTTTGTGTGTGACCCTATAGGTTTTCGTGGCGTTGGCAATTATATTAAATCACTTATTTAACATAATAAACAGTGAGCGGTATCTAGCAACACATCACTGCTACCCAAGACACGAAAATGTCATGTGATCTGACAAAACCTCCTGTGGTAATAATTATGTGTATAATTACCCCTTTACCCTTATGTTTATATTGAACACAGGGTATAAACCGTGTCATCCTTGTCCAGTTCAATATTGGGCCCATAGACATTTATCTTGTTACGCAGGATTGGCAAATTCCATCTAGGACACTCATGTCCCTCAGCATGCTTTGTGGAGTACCCATCAACTGTCTTTATGGTTATCCAGTTACGGACAATGTTGGATCAGCAATAAAGCACTCGACTCTACATCTAGGATCCATAGTGGTTTCAGGTCGAAGAGTGGTATACACTATTATCACCATGAGAATAACTTATGACACTTTGCATAACTTTCTATATAGTATTCTCATAGCGGGTCAATCCGGTATAAATATTACTCTTAATATTCATACCTATGTTTAAGACTTGATAACTCCTTATCCATGATCCATGAGATGTGATCATCAGTCTACAAACATAATAGTCTTAATGCTTTAATGTTATCCCACTTCACACTAAAGCTCGACTACGGATACTTTAAGAATAGTGTCCTTATGTTTAATATGTTCTCATTATTAAGTCACGCTTAATACATTAAACGGACTATCTATTCCAGGGACTTTATTAATCAACCATAATAAAGAAAATGCCTTTTATTATTAATAAATAATTCGATACAAGTACCAAAAGTATTGGCCTCTAGGGCTTACACCAACAATCTCCCACTAGCACTAGAGCCAATCAGGCATACCCCTTATGCCCATTGATCTAGTATGGCCATCATGCTTCTGCTGCGCAAGAGGCTTTATTAGTGGGTCAGCAATATTGTCAAGTGTAGGTACTCTACATATTTTCATATCTCCTTTATCCATTATCTCTCGAATGAGATGATAACGCCTAAGTATGTGTTTGGATCGTTGGTGAGATCTAGGTTCCCTAGCTTGTGCGATAGCATCATTGTTATCATAATAGAGAGCAATGGGATCCACTATGCTAGGAACTATGTCAAGTTCACTAAGGAACTTCTGATCCAAACAACTTCCTTTGTTGCACTTGAGGCAGCAATATACTCGGCCTCAGTTGTAGAATCAGCAACTGTATCTTGCTTTGAACTTTTCAAGCTCACAGCGCCACCATTTAAGCAAAACACATAACCATTGGAATCATCCATATTAAAGCGTCTCAGCATTTTGTCTATGTACCCTGACTTAGGCCAAGCATTTTGTGATCTATCTCTATAGATTCTGATTCCTAATATATAGGATGCTTCACCTAGGTCCTTCATAGAAAAGCATTTCCCCAACCAAGACTTTACTCGTTGCAAGGTAGGGGCATCGTTTCCAATGATTAATATGTCATCTACATATAACATCAGGAAAACGATCATGCTCCCACTAACCGTCTTGTAGACACAAGGCTCATCTTTGTTTTTGATGAATCCATGAGTAATACATCACCTTGATCAGATATCCATATATCTCAGGTAGGTGACGTATCCTGCCTGACCTACGCTGGTCTTGTTCTACTTGAGCAGGTTGCTCTTACACAACTACTTGTGTTTCGTGCTCTAATTCCTCCATAGGTGTATCGATGCTTTGTGATTCTTGAATTTCTTCAAGCTCTACTTTCCTCCTACTGATTCCTTTGGAAATAAAATCCCTTTCCAGGAAAACTCCAGTTCGAGCGACAAACACTTTGCCCTCTGAAGGATTGTAGAGGTAATACCCTCTTGTTTCTTTAGGATACTCCACAAATAAGCATTTGTCAGATTTGGGCTCAAGCTTAGTTGAAATTTTTCGTTTCACATAAACTTCGAAACCCCAAATCTTCATGTAAGACATATGTGATTTCTTACCACTCCATATCTCATATGGTGTCTTTTCAACCTTTTGGATGGAACACGGTTAAGTGTGTAAGCTGATGTCAATAGTGTATGTCCTCAAAAGGAGTTTGGAAGATTGGTGTGACTCATCATGGATCGAACCATGTCTAACAGGGTTCGATTTCTTCTCTCAGATACACCATTCCCTTGGGGTGTTCCGGGAGGAGTAAGTTGGGATAGGATCCCACATTCTTTCAGATGGTCATCAAACTCTAGGCTTAAATACTCACCACCTCGATCTGATCGAAGAGTTTTAATATTCTTACCTAGTTGGTTTTGTACTTCATTCTTGAATTCCTTGAACTTTTCAAAGGACTCTGATTTGTGTTTCATTAAATACGCATATCCATATCTACTGAAGTCATCAGTAAATGTGATGAAGTACTGAAAACCTCCTCTGGCTGGTATGTTCAGTGGTCCACATACATCAGTATGTATGAGGGCCAAAAGATCATTAGCTCTTTCACCTTTTTCTTGTGAATGGAGACTTTGTCATCTTTCCAATTAAACAAGATTTGCATGTCTCATATGATTCATAATCAAAAGAGTCCAAGAGTCCATCTTTATGGAGTTTGGAAATGTGTTTCTCATTTATGTGGCCTAATCGAAAATGCCAAAGGTAAGTTGGATTTAACTCATTAGGTTTCATCCTTTTAGTATTAATGTTATAAACTGGCATTTCAAGATCAAGGACATATAATCCATTGTTCATTTGAGCAGTAGCATAGAATATATCATTCAAATAAATTGAGCAACAATTGTTCTTTATTATGAATGACAACCAAACTTGTCCAAACAAGAAACGGAAATAATATTCGTGCTAATTTCAGGTACATAATAACAGTTCTCTAACTGAATTATTAAACCACTAGGTAAAGTCAATACATAAGTTCCTACGGCTAAAGCAGCAACCTTTGCTCCATAGCCAACTCGTAGATCGACTTCATCTTTTGGCAAATCTCTACTCCTTTTCAGCCCCTGCACATTTGTACAAATGTGAGAACCACATCCAATATCTAATACCCATGATGCAGAAGTAGACGAATTAATAACAAAAATACCTGAAGTTGAAGTCTCTACTCCATTCTTCTTATCTTCCAGGTACTTTGGGCAGTTTCTCTTCCAGTGTCCGGTCTTACCGCAATGGAAGCAAGTGACCTCTTTTGCTATGCCTCCACTAGGCTTTAAAGCAGCAACAGTGGGTTTGGGTTTGGCAACTTCCTTGCCTTTCCCTTTATCACCCTGCTTAGTGGGCCTTTTGTTCTCTCTCTTTCCATTTCCGATCATCAGAATGGACTTCCCTTTTGACTTCAAATTCTGCTCGGCAGTTCTTAACATGGCGAGCAGTTCAGGAAGCGATTTGTCCATATTATTCATATTGAAATTTAGGACAAATTGATTGAACCCATCTGGCAAAGATTGCAAGATCAAATCAGTCGCAAGTTCCTTTCCGAGGGGAAAACCCAATCTTTCAAGGTTTTCCACATACCCAATCATCTTGAGTACATGGGGACCTACAGGGGCTCCCTCAGCTAACATGCCTTGAAAAAGGGCTTTTTAAACTTTAAAGCTCGCATGCCTTGCTTGCTCTTGATAGAGCAACTTCAGGTGTTCGATCATATCGAACGCTGACATGTTCTCATGTTGCTTTTGCAATTCTGAGTTCATGGTAGCTAGCATGAGACAAGCAGTTTCATTGACATCATCGACATGCTTCTTATAAGCATCTCTTTCTGCCTTAGGTGCAGAACTAGGAGGTTCCTCTTCAGGAACAGGTGTCTCCAAGACATACAGCTTTTTATAATGTTTGAGGACAATCCTCAAGTTTCGGTGCCAATCCAGAAAATTTGTCCCAAACAATTTTTCCTTGTCAAGGATTGATCGCAGGATGTTGTTAGAGGTGTTTGTTGTCATGGTAATCTACATAAGGATTAATAAAAATATAAGTATCATTGACATATTTAATTAGGCCTTTAATTAAATATGCTCCCACTATTTTATTCAAAAACAAATGACCTTCATCATTTGATTCGGAAAATCCCGTTGGAAGATTTTCTAGTGGGTCGAGATCCATATTTCACTTCGTTCTAAGTCCGCGTAGGCGGATTACACAAAACTAGGTTATTTAGGTAGGAACTTCTTCCAATTATATCTCTTACAACTCTCGAAAATTTCAGTTGGGTGAATAACTCCTTATTCCAATCCATCATATGGATGATTCCCAACTCTTGCTTCTAAACATATATATAATCTTATTATAATTTGTTTAGTTAAGTTTGACCCATTGTTTTAACAGTTGGATATTACAATTATCCCATCGCACCTTACTAATATAGAACATGCACCTCACGTAGGCGAAACCTACATTATTCGATACTAGTCTTGATGAGTGTTAAAACTTGGAAAGCATAAACTTAATATTTATTTTGAGGGAATTGCAATTTTTCTGATCTCACCGGCTTGTTTATCATATAAACCGTCTCTCATGTGCATCAACATACATTCACATGCATCAACATACATACAAACATTATGTAACAGTTATGGCCCCTAGCGCAATTGTTCTCCCAAACCAATGAGAGAACCTAAGCCAACCTAACAACGATCTAAGCTTCTCCAAGCAAGATCTTCAAGGTTGTCCTCCTTTGGCACTGACTTCTTTGCTTTCTTCATATCATTACATTACAAAAAGAAACTCGTTTTACATACGAGGGAGTGAGATGAGAAAATAAGTTACATTTGGGAGACAAAGAGAGAGGCACAACACGCAGGTCGTATTTTAAAACCCAAAGCAGAATAAAGGAAGACTAAGGCCATAACCGATCACCACAAGACAATAATAAACACTTTATTATTATTATTATTATTATTAATTCCTTTAATTAATTAAAACCAAATTAAATATCGACGACCGATCACCATATTTTAATGAACAATTCATTTAAAATTGATGTCGCTTTTCGTATCAACACTTGATACTTTTAAAGCACTGAGTTAGCCGAACGGGTGAATTTTGCCTTGCGTTAACCGGTTAACCAAATGCGTTAACCGGTTAACACTGTTTGAAATCTGTTCAAAAACTGCTTTCTGCCTTGCGTTAACCAGTTAACCAAATGCGTTAACCGGTTAACACTGTTTGAAAATGTCTTGGAAAACTGTTTTCCGCCTTGCGTTAACCGGTTAACCAAATGCGTTAACCGGTTAACCAAATGCGTTAACTGGTTAACACTGTTTGAAAACCTTAAAAAAATTATTTCGCATTGCGTTAACCGGTTAACACTGTTCCAAAAAGTGTTTAGAGAGCACAACTCTTGTGCAATCATAACCCCAATCGCACAACTCTCTGACAACACAACCCTTGTGTCGTCACTAACCTTGATGCACCAATTTCAGACCGTCAAACACATCTCGATTGTTGATTCAGTATGATTGATCAACACGTCATTGCTTCACCATACTAATGTCGGATCAAGAAGCAAATGACCATTGATCGCTCAAAGGAAAACAACCATTGAGTGTTTGAATGAACGAAACGAGAACACTATATCATATATAATGTATTTTGCATCAGGATTACATATATCATATATATGTAACTTGATCGATCTCAATTTAATCTTTGACTCATTCTGTCTTTAATCATATTATTACAGAACAAAAACAGATATCAGATTCATGGTTTCGTAAGTGGCTCTGATACCACTGAAGGAGAATTGCCATCCAAGGCGCAGCGGAATTTAAAAATTTCTCCATTTAGTGATCCTTACGAATGGGCATGATCAATGATAGAATCGTTACCTCTTGTGGCGATTCAAACCTTTGGTGCAGATCTCTTGTAACGATCAAAACCTTGGATACCGATCCACGGGGCGATCACGAACGTTGAACGATGACAACGTCTCTACTCAGTCCACACGAACGGATTCCTTCAATCGCAGTGCTAGCTGTTATGAATGAAGGCTTTGAGTGAGAGAAAGAGAGATACGAAATTCCAACTCTTCAGTTGTGTTGTATTCCCATACAATGTTTCTGCCCAAGAGTTCTATTTATAGAACCACTTGTGTGGGCTTCAAGCCAAAAAGCCCACTTAAGTGTATTTTGGCCCATATCTCATAATATGCCAAAATCACTTAAGTATTTGGTACCTTACCATATTTCGCATTCTACTTAAGTACACCGTACCTTACGATGTTCCTTAGTTACTCTATCTCTCATCAATCTGTCCTTTGTGTGTGACCCTATAGGTTTTCGTGGCGTTGGCAATTATATTAAATCACGTATTTAACATAATAAACAGTGAGCGGTATCTAGCAACACATCACTGCTACCCAAGACACGAAAATGTCATGTGATCTGACAAAATCTCCTGTGATAATAATTATGTGTATAATTACCCCTTTGCCCTTATGTCTATATTGAACACAAGGTATAGACCGTGTCATCCTTGTCCAGTTCAATATTGGGCCCATAGACATTTATCTTGTTACGCAGGATTGGCAAATTCCATCTAGGACACTCATGTCCCTCAGCATGCTTTGTGGAGTACCCATCAACTGTCTTTATGGTTATCCAGTTACGGACAACGTTGGATCAGCAATAAAGCACTTGACTCTACATCTAGGATCCATAGTGGTTTTAGGTCGAAGAGTGGGATACACTATTATCACCATGAGAATAACTTATGACACTTTGCATAACTTTCTATATAGTATTCTCATAGCGGGTCAATCCGGTATAAATATTACTCTTAATATTCATACCTATGTTTAAGACTTGATAACTCCTTATCCATGATCCATGAGATGTGATCATCAGTCTACAAACATAATAGTCTTAATGCTTTAATGTTATCCCACTTCACACTAAAGCTCGACTACGGATACTTTAAGAATAGTGTCCTTATGTTTAATGTGTTCTCATTATTAAGTCACGCTTAATACATTAAACGAACTATCTATTCCAGGGACTTTATTAATCAACCATAATAAAGAAAATGCCTTTTATTATTAATAAATAATTCGATACAAGTACCAAAAGTATTGGCCTCTAGGGCTTACACCAACAATACTGCATTCACAAGGGTCTAAAACTGTGTTTACCTGCACTCCTCTTCAAGTACCTCAGAGACTCAGTCAAAGACACCAGAAACAACATGAAGATAAGGAACTACATCCCTCTGGGGAGACTCATATCAGATGTATTGATTGAGAGTGGCTTAGTGGATCACCTGATTCAGCTTAGACTCATGAAAGATGTCACCATTGACACTGGAAGACCGCTGAATGCTCGAAATCTGAAGAGCATGGGAATCATTGATCAAGTCAGAGCCAAACCAACACTTGATACCTCCTGGGAAGCACTCAGGGATCAGAGGGAGATTCCCAACGGACTCTACATGTTCTCCAAGATTGACCCTCTAGAGTTAGTAGCCTACTATCTACAGGACCTTGCCAATCAAGGGGTGGACATCTCTGACTTCACAGTGAACTGGCTTCTTGAGAATTCCCCTAACTTCATGAAGAGGATGCGGGAACCCTCTGAGAAGTCCAAGAAGGCGAAGAAAGCAAGGCTAGGAGAATCCTCTGGGTCAAGACCTTCAGTCCCTCTGGTTGGCTCTCCAAGTAAGTTTGTACCTCTCTCTCGCTCTGTTAAAATAAAACTTCTTGCTTCTTCTCTTCCCCAAACCACCCCTATATACATCACCTCTGACACTCCTCCCTCAACCACCAGAACGTCTCACCCACCCTCATTAAAATTTAACCTTGCCACAACCACACTACCCGTTTCAGAAGCAGAAATGCTGAATGAAACCACTTCACCATCATCATCACCATCTCCACAATCCCCACCATACTACGAACTCTCCTCCGACACCGAACCATCTGACCCCTAATCCCCCCATCTGGCTCAGCTACAAGCCCGTGCTCTGGTCTCTCAACAGCCATCACACTCTGAACCTGAACAGAAGTCACTTCCCCACCTCCTGAACATCCAAATCCCACCACACTTGAACAAACACCACCACCTGCATAACAACCAATCCACTCTGAACCACAACCAACCCAACCATCATCTGAACCACACCCAGAACCTGAACAAACAACACAGTCACCCTCTAACATTCCACCACCCATCACTTCCGCTGCCTCCCTCACTCCCACACTCAATCTCAGTGCCCCAAACTCACCCTCTCCACCCTCCATAGCCTCTGCCATTGAACCAGAAACTACCTTTCTTACCCTTGAAAAAGCAATCCCGGTTTTTGCAGAGTCTTCAGTCGAGAAGGTCAAGTCTCTGACCATCAATTCTGGCATCAGTGATGATCCCTCTGCTGTAAGGATCCACTGGAATAGAGTAATAAGTTGGATGACCTCTGAAGCCTTCAAACTGAAAGGCCTCTCTGAACAAGTCCGCAACGACTTTATCAGAGACACTGGTATTGGACTTCAAGAGCGCTTAGCCAGAGAAGTTGAGGAGCGGGCAAGGAAGGAAGCTGAAGAGAAAGCACGCCAAGAAGAACTACAGTGAATTAGAGAAGTTGAAACCAAGGCTGCCGTTGATGCTGTTGCTGATGAGGCTGAGGCAAAAGCTAAAGTCGACGCTGAAGAAGCAGCTCATATTGCTGAAGAAGCAGCTACCAAAGCCAACGCTGATGCACTGACTCAGGGGGAGCACTCCAACTCTGGGTTCGTCCCTCTAGTCTTGAAGACTCTAGAGGAACTGCAGAAAGAACAACAGTTAGTTCGGGCCAGGCTGGATCAACAGAATTTTGTCAACATCAACATTCAGAATATGTTGTCTCATCCGCTCCAACGGATGCCTCCGCCTCCAAACCCTTAGGCACCTAGGCTATTTGCTTGTTGCTTTCTCTGTTTTGATGTTTTTTTCTTTCTGTTATCTTCCCTATGTGTTGTTTATCTGTAACTGTTATCTTTATTAATATCATCTTTTTGCTATGTCTTTTTGATTCTGACAAAAAGGGGGAGAACTAAAACAGCTCTGATGGAAACATAACTAAATCTTCTCAAAGCACTGCAAGCATTATTAAAAATTATTACAATTAATGACTTAAGATATGTAGGAAAGTAGCTAAAGCCCTAAACCAAGGAAGGTCCGGTAAGAACTTCTGATTAATCCAAGGATCCAACTCAGGGGGAGTTCCCCTTTCTATCTGATCTGAAATATTTATGTATTGTTCCACCTCTTCTCTGTATTGTTTTGTCATCATAAAAAAAAGGGTAGAATAAGAACAAAGTTGGTTCTACAATGTATCTCTAAGATTTTAACGATAACAAAAGATGAAACAAAAATGGTACTCTAACGAAATTTTTCTTAAGTATGCAGGACTCTGATCAAACAATCAGATAGATCAACACATCAGATACATAATTCAACTATCAGATGCTACTCAGAGAAAACGCGTCCAGAAGGTTCTGACTCTGACCAACGCAGTTAACAACGCAACAGAAAGAAGTCAGAAACTTTGGTAAAGAAGACTGAATCCATACTCTGAATCTAAAGAAGTCAAGAGCATAGAGAAACTCTGACGTGGTCAGATATCATCAACCTCTAACATTAAACCCTGATTTACCAAGACTCTGATACAGATTAACCAGTTCAGAACATGTAACCGAAAAGAAATCTGGTTTTGGAAAGAAATTATTTCTAGAAGGAAATAATGAGGCGCACAAAACTGTTTTAGAAAGAAACAAGGAGAGTAATGACAATAAACATTCTTCAATGACCAAGATCCTGTCATCACTCCAACGGTCCTTCTCAATTCCTATATAAAGGACTGAATACTTCACAAGAATATACACCTAAGACACACAAGATACAAAAACTCTCATTCATTCTCTCTCATTTTTTCACGAGCTGCTGCTCTTACGTGAAAAGCTTTGTTCTTATTATTCTGTAATATTTACTTTTTGTTAGAAGCACATGGTATTACAAATCATATTTTTGTTAAGATATTTCCTCAAGTGACTCTGTGCAGTCTGAATACTTGAGAAGGCTAAGGGATTATTCTCTTAGGCGGTTGTTTGTGTAATATTTCAAGATTAGTGGAATAAGTCCTTTTTGAAGGTGAAATCACCTTGGCCGGGTGGACTGGAGTAGCTTTGAATTTCAAGCGAACCAGTATAAAATTCTGTGTCAATTCCCTTTTTATTCTGTGTGTGTCTGTATTCTTAAAAAGTTTTTATTTCCAAAACAATTCAAACCCCCTTTCTTGTTTTTCTCTACCTTCACCACATGCTGATGATATGGTTAGATCATGCCTTTGAGCTTTGATATTCATACAAACCCTAGCTTCATAAGCCCAAATTTCTTCTGAATCCATGGTGAATGATACATGTGGATGAATTATGAGTGTATGCAAGTGATCTTCTGATCAAGTGATTGGATGAATAAGTAAGAAAGGAGAGGGCAAATTTTAGGGTACAATAATATCCAAATTTTATTTAAACAGAAATAATTTTTTGCACTTGAAATTTATCAACAGAGTACTCTTCAAAGGTTGAGCTCCATTCTTTTACTGAGGGTAAGGATGAAAATTTGACTCATTCCTAATGGACACCCATAAAAATACTCATAATGGGTAAGGTAAAAACCCGCAAAAAAGGATACGGGTATGGGCTCAGGTAATTACCCACTAAAATAAGCGGGTATGGATGCGAGTATGAGCACCTTAGTACCCAACTCGCCTCATACCCGCACACTATATATACTTATATATTTTAATTTATTTTATTTTATAAAAAATTATGTCTATTAATTTTTAAAAATAATTTAATGTTAAACCATTGCGTGATTTTTTTTAAATAACCATATTTTCTAAATTAAATTCTGAAATAACTAGTTTTTAAAAAAAAATACCGAAATAACCACCTTCCAAACAGATACGTTAGCTGATATGACGCATCCATTTAACATTAAGAGGAGGCGCCAGCTCCATTGGCGCATGCTTCCAAAGCATTGCATGGAGGCGTCAAGTCTGCTGACGCATGCATGTGTCTTGCGCCCATACTTCTGGCGCATGTATGTGCTTGTGATGCATGTGCTTGTGGCGCCTAGCACTTTGGTGCATGCATTTCATGGCTCATCTATAAATACCTTGCGTATTTCCCTTATTTTTTCACACAAATTTTACCCTCCAACCATATTTTCTTTCATTCTACTTCAATCTCCTGCAATTTTTTTATTTTTAACCATGTCTGAATACATTCACAAGAGAAATGTCAATTTAATTTTTTCAACTGTCGCACCTCCGATAAAGATTCGACTTTGGAATATAAATTCATTTGAATGTCTTAATCGGACGTTGAACCGTCGGTTAGATGGAGAAATTGCAGATGGTGAAAGGATTAGAAGAATCCAATGGCTTGTGTCCACGTTCAACCAAAATGGAGATCTGCGTGAATGGATGGATATTAAGACTAACAGAGACGTTCATTGGATGATGCATAATATGTTCAAAATTGTTTTGATGGTTGTAATCGCTTAGTTATAGTAATCGTATTTTAATTGTTTGTGTTGTTTGTGTTGTTATTTATGTGTTGCTTGTGTGTTAAATATGTTGTATTTGTTTGTGATGGTATTTCCTCACAAAGTTATCATATGAAATAAATTTTGTTTTTTATATATTGCAAAAGAGGTACATGTAAATTTATCTTGTTGTACTCGTTCCAACACTAGGACAGTTAGTACGATTATGACCTGGTTGACGGCATGAACTACATAATCGAACCATTTTATTCGTCGTATCCATTTCGGTTCGAATACGGGCGCTGTTTGGGCGACCATTTTTCTTTCTTCGCATAACTTCATTGTGCCAGACAATGTCCCCTTGATATTTTGGTCAGTAATCCTCTTTTGTAACTAATGAAAAACTAGTTTTGTAAACATTAGATATGCTTATGACTTTGTAAACGTCAGATAGTAAGTAGGATGGATCCCTTCGAACCTTTGAACATGCCCCAATGACATGGGAGCAGAGCATACGAAAGACTTGGAACTTTCCGCAGTCGCACCAACCTCTATCTAGTTCCACTCGGTATTGTCCCATCGACATGCCTTCATTGTGATCCATGGACTTAGCAACATTGTACCAACCTTTAGTACGGTCAAACACTATGATCACGTGTATGTTTACTTTGGCAGCTTCGTGTCTAATGAATTTCATTGAAGTATCACTAAACAATTGCCCATACTACAACACTGAACTCCATTTGGAATGTCTGGTCTCAAATAGCGCCCCTAGCTTGAAATATGTTGCCTGCACCAAAGCGGTTATAGGTAGGTTTCGGATGCCTTTGAAGACAAAGTTCATTGATTCCACGAGATTTGTTGTCATGTGGCCCCAACATTGACCGTTGTCGTATGCCCTAGTCCACTTCTCCAATGGAATATTGTCGATCCACCGTACTGTATCTGCGTTTGATAATCTTATTTCTTCGCGGTAGTGTTTGAAAGAAGGTTCTGATAATGTGTAGCATGCATTGACAACCTTCTTCCGCAATGTTTTGTCTTTGATCTTCTGCATAAAATTCTGAGTGATATGTCTAATGCAGAAGACATGCGTCGACGGAGGATGTTGCCAGCCATTATCAATGTTTTTGTATGCACTAACTATTGAAGGGTGTCTGTCAGAGATTAAACATAAGTTAGGTTGAGGAGCAACGTACAATCGGAGATTTCTTAGGAAAAAACTCCATCCCTCAGTAGTCTCCCCTACAACAAGGGCAAAGACGATTGGAAAAGAATGTCGTCAACTTGCGGGGGAGACATTCGGTCAAGCTAGGGGGCAAGGTATTAATTTAAGATATCTCAAGCAATATTACGTTAGTATAACATTGACTGAAGAATCTACCAAGTACGAAAAAATAATTAAAGTTCGGTGTTATATTATTTTATTTGGTAATTTTTTATTTCCCGAAAGTACTGGTAATATGGTAAATATTATGTATTTATCGTTGTTACGAAACATAAATAAGGTAAGCATATATAGTTGGGGTTCAGCAGTTTTGGCCCATCTATATAGTGCGATGTGTAAAAATGCCAAAAAAAATACTTTTACTTTTTATTCATGCACATATTTGCTACAAGCACGAGGTTGGTCAAGAATGTCGTCACTCTCCCCGGTAAATGAGAAGTCATTCATATTCCCGTTTGCAACAAAGTAAGTTTAAAATTTTACCATATAATTAATTAGACTTTATATTACAATTAACTGTAAATAATATTTTTCAATTGTTTTTGATCTAGGTGGTCAATTAGAGGGATGAACTACAATAGGTGTCTGAAACACATTATAGTAGTCTACCACAATCTATTGGATCACAATGGACCAAACGATGAAAGACTCCTACACAACTCTATTTTAATTTAAAAATAATTACCAAATTATTTATCATCTAATCATGTCGTATTGTTGTACAGTTTATCTTGAGGCCATATATCTGGGTCTTGATCATCAAGTTAACGATGATGACGCTACAGTTTGGACAGCAAAGACACCTATTATCCAGTTCACTACTGTGGATATGCACCAGAGTGACCGGGTAAAACTGCACTTCGGCATGCAACAATAAAATCCAGAAACTCCGACGTGTTTGGGAGATTGGCATCAAAAAAGAGTCGATGCCCAATGGGATTATTTCGAATGGAGAGACTTCGCAGAAGAGATGTGTCGTTATTGGATGAATCGACGATAACACATCTTAAACGAATCAGTCATACAGGATGCTAGACCAACTCAACAGTATATGGCATGATTTAGGTCGGTTACAACACAACAATTTGTGTCTGAGCCAAGGTATTTGATTGATCCACGCCAACTAGCTTCGTCATCATACGCCCAACAAAAATTCCCCGTCCAACATCAATGTCAAACCACCCAAATCCAACAACCAACCTCACATCATCACCCTACCACATACACCCAACAACCAAACACCTAACCTCGCAACTCATTCATGCCAAACACCCAACCTCGCAACCCATTCATACCACACACTCAACCTCAAAACCAAGAATCAAACCCTACCCATCAACAACCATACGCATCCACTATAACAGTCTATAGCCCAGATGATTCATATGATTCACTTCATCGTAGCCCCCACCAATGACCACCCAAACATCTCATCACCACAACACTCAATCATTGTTTAACTATAGTACACCCCAGGAACCATTATTTCTTTTCCAAAATGAGTCAATGTCCCAATTAGGACAACTATATCGTCCATAATTCACTCAACCACATAGACTCAACTACGACAACATGGGCACCGAACTCCATTACGAAAGCGTCGTTGGCCAGAGTCCCCCGACTATTGGGAACAAATGATGACACATCTATCAAATACCGCTGGACCTTCCACCGGACCTTCACATCAGCCACCATTGGATCATGTCAACACTCAATGACCCCAAACACCCTAGGAAAATCGTGGGAGCCCTCGAAGACAGACTAACGCGCCTGGATGTGGAACAGGGGGACGTTTCAATCGGACTAGTCATTGAATTTTTGGTCAATTCCATGTAATTTTTATTATAACATAAATAAATAAAAAATTCAATATTTTTTTAATTAATTGTTAAATAAACATTTAAAATTAAAAAAAAATGGTGTATGCGCCAGATGAATTGGTGCATACACCAATGCATTAACACATGCGCCATGGTTGCTAGTGCCTCCATGCAATGATTTGGAAGCATGCGCCAACTCCAGTGGCGCCTCCTCTTAATGTTAAATGGATGTGTCAGATCAACTGGCACATCTGTTTGGAAAGATGGTTATTTCAGTATTTTTTTTGAAAAATTGGTTATTTCAGGATTTAATTTGAAAAATGTGGTTATTTTAAATAAAAAATCTCATTGCGTATTTAATATATGTGTTTGTTTATTTCATAATTCGACAAAATATTTTTTGAGAACTTTTTAATGTTCTTAAAAACTTAAAATGATATGATATTTTATAATTTATCTATTTATTTTTATTAGAAATGTGGGTAACGGGTACAGGTACAAGTACTTACATACTCACTAGGCACGGGTACGGGTACTAAAGTTGGTGTCCATGTGGGTACGGACTTGGGTACAAGGATTTTTTCCATCTGCGGGTATGGGGATGGATACTATAGTATCGTGCCCCTAACTGGGGATTATTCCAAAAACACAAAAACGACAACATCAACACCATTATATGAGATAGATTGCAAGGGGAGAAAAAATATTTTGTTCAGTATAGAAGAACATTGAAGATTTTTTGTGTCTTGCAATTCATATGCTTGGGAGTTTGGGATAATTTCATATTAGTAAGGATTAGGATAAAATCTGTTTAACTAGTGTTTTTATGGTAAAATTTTATTATTTTATGCCTCGGTTAAATAGAAAATCGAAGGGTTAGAATATTTTGTTTACACTAATAAACAAATAAAATCATAAACTGTGATATCTGGGAATCGAAGTTTGTACTGAGTTGTTTTTTCACCTCGGTGTTTTGAAAATCCGAGGGAATATATGATTCTTTTTTATTTTTTTAAAGAATAAAAATAGTGCGCCTTGCCTTTATAACTCAACTTTCTATTGTTCGAGGTGAAAGTTTTATCATGAAAAGCGTTATTTGCTGTAGTGCAAATATTTTTATAAACAGAAAAAGATCCATTGTTGATAAAGTCATTTTTATAAATAGGAATAAGTTATAAATATTTTTATATGCGAGAGAAGTCTATTGTTGATACACATATTTTTATAAACGAGAATAAGTTACACATATTTTTATAAACATACACATAAGTTCTAAGCGCTTATACTGTATCAAATAAGTGTATTATTTTTATAAATATTTAAAAAAATTCTACTTGCATCACAGAATAACTGTTGATGTATGTTATTAGACTATATTTATAATTTTGTGAATGTTTATGATCTCTAAAACAAGTTTCAAAATTAGCAAATGAGATATCGCGACCTATAATATTAAATGTTTTATTTATGTTACATTTGTTTTTGAATGTACTATTTAAATAAAGGAAACAAAGTTGATAGATTATATTAATTTATGTTTATAATTCTTTATATATTAGCGATTTAAAAATATAAATTTAAAATTGAGGAAATGTATTATGAACCTATACTATAACTCGTGCTATTGCACGGGTTTGTTACTAATTATTATAAAGATTTCACTTGTGACCAATAAACCCAAAAAGTATTTAAAAAATAATGTGTTTTCATATTACGATTTAATTTTTTTTTTCTGCGGAGGAAATTAAGCTTTTTAACAATAATATGAAATAAACTTCTAATTTGAATAAAAACTAAAATAGTTCTAAGAATAAATTTGTATAAAAAATAAATATCAAGAAAGATTAACTTTTGAATAATATTAAACTTGTCATTAAATTAATCAAAACGATATCGTAATATGAAAGAATAAAGATGAATGAGAGAAAGAGAAAAATCGACCACATCCTCCAATTATTATTACAAGCAACAAACAAATTTTTTAGATTCATGGAATAAATAATCTATCTGATTATTATTATATATCAGATACATTAATTATTTAATGAACAAAAAAATATTTTTGTTGCTTATAATAATGATCTGAGAGTGTATTATATTATCCATTCAAATGTATATTTTACAAGTGTATTATATGATCTGAGAGTGTATTATATGATCTGAGAGTGTATTTTTGTTGCTTATATTTAATGAACAAATGTAAGTTACAAGCACATAAATATCATTAATTACCCTTAATAATCACATTTGATCGTAGAGCAAAGGTAAATAAAATTTATAGGGAAAATGAACATCCATATTAAATATTAGTCATAACATTCTCCTATGCCTAGTTAAAACTTTATTAGAAAAAATGCAGTGGAAAAAATTATAGTGAAGAAAAATAGTACAATATCATTTGAGTGAGAACTATCTCATTAAAATCATACGTGAAAAACTCAATGGGACAAAAGCATGGTGAAAGGAAAAACACCGTAGAATATACTTGGGTCTAATGTCCAATCATAGTCTCAAATATTAGACTAAGTCATAATAGCTTGCAAGTCCGAGTGTTCGTCTTCCACTTAAAACACTTGTAAATATTCCAAACTTTTTCATAATAAAAATGGATGAAAAAACTACTTGGGTGTGATGTCCAATCATAGTCACGAGTATTAGACTCAAGACGTAATAGCTTGCAAGTCCAAATACTCGTCTTCCATTCAAAAACAATCCAAGACATTCAACCTTTTGTCTTTTAGCATTAAACTTCAAACTCTTTTTTAAACAAAAGATGTTTTGTCCCGAGACGATGCAAAACAACGCTTTGTCCACATATGTGTGAGTGAGCTAAGAATATTGATTTGTAAATCCATTGTGTTGTGATAAAAATGCCCTCTCCTCTAATTGTTTAAGGTAAACAATATTTTCTGTTCAATTGTGACGAAATAACTTTTGCTAAAATCGACCTACAAGCAAATATTTTCTTCCCAAAACTACGTAGCCTTGAGTTCTCCATTGCACCCAGAGATATGTGGTACCAAGAACCGCAATCTTGTCAGACACTTTAATAAAAAAAACTTTTTGCAACCCCTTTCCTTTTCTCTTTGAATTTTTAATAACTCGAAAAAACAAATATTCAAAAGTTAACACTTATGCGTAAAACTAACTAAATGGTTCCCGTTGGTACAATAGATGTGATGAGTGTTAATACATTCTCCTCGCATAATCAACTCTCGAACCTGATTTTATTGCGACGACCATATCTTTGGCATCTTTAGTTTTATCAATATTTTCCCTTTTCTTTTTTAAAATAAATAAAGTTCGGTGGCAACTCTATTCAATCACTCGCGAGTGTGCGATGTGTTCATGGTCGTATTTTTCGCGTCACGACAGCAGTCATATGAGCTTTTAGGATTCAAACCCCGTTTGCATCCATAATGCATAGCACCTTGTTCTCTATGTGAATCTTGTAACCCTTATCAAGTAATTGACCAATACTTAGAAGGTTACACTTGATTCCTGGAATATATAACACATCTTTGATAAGGAATGTCCATCATCCCTTCTCATGATCAAAACATCATCGATCCCATCATCCTCTAGACTGGTATCATTCGCGAACTTCATTTTGTTCTTCATGACACGAATGATTTTAACAAATCAATCTTTCCTCCCCGTTATATGAATACAACACCTAGAGCCCAAATATCATTCCTCGCTGAACTGAATTGCCTCTCACACAGTGACCATTATGTTTTCTTCTGCCTGTAACAAGTTACAACTTTTACGTTATTGGTTACAACATGTTTCTGCAGTGTTTCCAAAGTTGTTGATGTTGTTATCCCGCAGCCTATTGTTGTTGCATTCTTCCTCTGTGATCATGAACAAGAGTGTGTTGTCCTTATCAAACTCTTGTCTTGCAACTTTGATTTCATTTATTTGAGGTTCCTTCTTGTTCACATCTTGTTCTTGCCCATCCTTTTCGTTTCACCTCTAAAGTTTCCTTGAGCATCATTTTTGTTGTAGCTGCTCTCATTCCTTTGATAAGTCAAATTCTTAGAACTTTGGGACTCTCTTCCGTCAAAATTCTGAAAATTCTCTTTCCTCTTCATAGATCATTTTTAGATAACACTAAAATCATTAAGTATGGAGTACAGGTGTGAAAAAGAAAACTCCAACGTAACTTCTAACCTTGAATTTAAAATATTAAAACCTTATAACAGTACACAATCACTTAATACAAAACATGAAACATCTTTATTTATCTTTAATTATGCGTTATTTTCCTATGGTTGCTTATTCATTTTATTTTCATATTTGGTAGCTAGTGCAAGGAGAGGGTATTTTCTATGACAGGTAATGCCAAAAGTTTCAGACATGTCCAAATCCTTCCCTGCAACTCCATCAGGTAATTTCCAATCAAATTGGCACACAAGGTTTGCTAGCACCAACTCAATCCCAGCAATAGCAAATGACACTCCAGGACAACCCCTTCTTCCAGCACCAAATGGTATAAGTTCAAAATCCAATCCTTTATAATCTATTGAACTATTCATAAACCTTTCTGGTTTAAACTCTAGAGGTTCTTCCCAACTTGAAGGGTCTCTTGCAATTGCCCAAGCATTAACAATTACCTGTGTGCCAGCTGCAATGTCATAGCCATCAAGTTTGATATCTTCCATACATCTCCGAGGGACTAACAATGGAACCGGTAAATGGAGGCGAAGTATTTCTTTGATCACTGCCTTCAAGTAGTTCGTGTTAACCAAATCCTCTTCAGCTACATGAGTTTTGTTACCAACCACAGTTCTCACCTCATCTTGCAATTTATGCATCACAGTTTGGTGTCTTAACAGTTCTGTCATCGCCCATTCTAGAACTGTGTAAGTAGTGTCAGTACCTCCAGCAAACATGTCCTACATGTAGAGGGAAAAAGCACAATTTAATCTTTCTAAAATTATACCTATGAAAATAAAATATAAATGAATAGTATTGTTTGTTACTAACCAGTATCAAAGCTTTTATTGCAGTTCTATCAATTGGGAAGCAGATAGCATTAGTCTTTTGAACTGAAAGCAAAACATCCACAAAATCATTATCATCAACACCAACATCTTCATCAGACCTACGAAGAATGTGATCCTCAATTACTTTTTCTATAAACTCATCCAAATGTTTGGCTATTCTTTCTGCTTTTCTATAAAAACCATTAACTTTTCCCAACCAATCAAGCCATGGTATATAGTCTCCTATACATATAGTACCCAATAATTCCACAAACTCCACCAACACTAGCTGAAATCTCTTCCCTCTTCCTTCACGATATCTCTTTCCTAGAGCCACCCTACATACTATATCATTAGTAACCATAGAACACAACTCAGATAAGTTCAACGGCGACGATGCAGAAGAAGAATACTCCTTAATATATTCCATCATTCTTGAAGTTTCTTCCTCTCTAACACAACGATAAGATTGGACCCTTTTATTACTCAGAACGTGTAACACACAGAGACTCCTTACTTGTCTCCAATACTCACCATATGCACAACTTGCCACGTCTTTGGAACCGTATGCAAGGATATCAAAGATTTTACTTTGTGGCCTATCACAGAAAACCAAATCGTGAGTTTTCATTATTTTTCTTGCTGCATCAGAAGATGAAACCACAAGTACTGGAACCTTGCCAAAATAAAGAAGCATTAAAGGGCCATATTTTTGAGATAAAGTTTGGAGTGTGCGGTGAGGGAATAAGCCAAGTTGATGGAGATTACCAAGTAGTGGAAATCTTGGAGGTGATGGTGGTGAGTTTTTTGCGGTGGCAGAAGAATTGTTGGTATAATACAAATATTTGATTAGGAAGAAAAGAGAAAGTAAGAGTGGAAAGATAGTGAAGAAAAACATAGAGAATAGTGAACAGAAGGTTGCATGTGAAAGAGAAGTTTGTAGAAAGGTGAACATGGCTTAAGCTTTGAGTGATAAGAAAACACTCTTCCTATTCTGATATATCACTTTGTGTTATGATGTTTATCGGTTCTTTTTCTGGTATTATTGCATATAAATTTTATCTGATAATGACATAAGAGAGAAGAGATGAGGTTCTATTTAACTTCTACCATATTTTTCTCTAATTCTAGAAACTGCAAACAGTCAATAATTCCGATTACATAGTAATGTCACCATTTATAGCCACAAGTGTATCTATCCTTCAAATGCAAAAGTCTTGTTTCAGTAGAATGTTCAAACGTCTCATTTTAAAATATTTCATCTGAATTTGTAATTACATTAATTTTAATCACAAATAAATTATTTATTAAAATATTAATTATATTAATTTAGTCACAAACAAAATATTGATAGAATAATTAGTAGAGTAACTAAATAAACTAAAATATATTAATAAAAAACTAATAATATAAAAGAGATTAATTAAAATATATTATCAATGGAAACTGATTATTATGAAATAAAACTAAAAAATAAAAATTATAATTAAATTATTTTAATAATTATTTCTTTCATATTTCTTTCTTCTTTATTTTAATAATTATTTCTTTCATATTTCTCTCTTATGCTTCAAAATGATGAATTCTAATCGAACAATAGTGAAAATAATTTTATAATAAAATTTTATTTAAATTCATCTTAATATAAAATCAATAATTTAAAAAAAAATTGAAAACAGAAAATATTTTTAATGAGACTATAGGATAGAAATAATTATAATAACTAAAAGAGTTAATATTTATTAGAGTAGAAGATTTCAAAGAAAGAAGTATAGTGTGTATGAGTGATGTTTAGCACAAAAGTAAATTTTATAATTATCGTATTGTAGTTCCAAAATTCTTTGACTACAAGAAAAATCTTGTTTTCCCTGGAGATAAATGTCAGGGGTTAAACCCCTCGCTAAATTAATATGTGTTTGGGGTTAAACTCCTCGCAACGCTTTAAACAATTTTTTTTATAAAACTACATTGCGTGGAATTTCTGTTCATCGATGATTTTGATAAACAATCACTTAGTTTTAAATTTATTTTTGGAATGACCAAACTAGTAAATCTTCGGGCATGTGCAAAAATTTTAGAAAAAAGAAGTGTGCATTAATGTTATCGATTATTTGTGTTGACTACTTTGAAAAAAAGATTAAGTTTGAAAGTAAATATAAAAGTAATTTTGACCAAGTCGAAATAGTAACTTGAAATGAAAACAAAAACAAGTAAATGGAGATGAAATGAAAAGACTTTATTTGCATGAGTAAAAGTTGGTAGGCAAGGACATTTTCTTCAAAGACTCGTTTCTCGTTTCTCGCTTGCGTATGAGTACTTTGAGTTTGTTGAACACCAGACTATTTTCCCATGGATCACGTGTTGAATACCATGTTGGAAATTATAAACAATAATTGTCATAGGTATGTTCCAATATGACAAAAATGGGCAATTGAGTTAATAGCAATAAATGCATTGCAAATAGTCCCAAATAGAAAATGGAGCTAACATTAAAAGCATTTATAAAGACCTTAAAACATTAAACTCACCAAAGGAGCCAAAGAGGATAAGGTGCCACATGGACATATGTGGTGGTCCCAAGCATTATGTCACATGTCACATCCAAACAACCCCTCGCCGATGTGGTCACCGGCTCCGGCTCTGGGACCGGATTCGAGGGCGTGGACGCAGAAGCGCTAGTGGCGGCTTGTAGGCGAAACCTAGGCACGATGCGTCAAAGCAATCGGGTTATTCGCGGCGTTAATAAGGCAAATTAGTTCTAAGTATTGCTCCAGGATTTTGGTTGTTGCTTACAGTTTGAATTTCGAATTCAAAGTATACAACACTTCATGAAGTGGTGCATTGTATTATCATAAATGAACCATTGTAATATATGGTGAAAAGGTGATGTTTCATCAAGAGATGCAAACTTATGAAACAACACATGCATGACCTATAAATACATGATTCTAAATTCGAAAATCAATTAACTCAAAATCTTCACATCCTCTTAAACATTCCAGACACACTTTCTTCCATTCGAGTTCTTCACTTGTCTTGTGCAGACTCGATTAAAAGGCTGAATTATCCTGGGTATTCATGTTTTCCGACTCTAAGACATCAAAGAAAGTGACTGAAATACTTTTAAGGAGAGTGACTTTGTTCACGATTCAACCTGAATCCATTTAATCTTGTCAAAATTTCTAATAGTCTTAAAAGTATTTACACAATGGCTTCCGACGTTGCAACTTCAAGCATCAAAGTTATGAATCAGGATATTGTCAAGTTAGATCACTTTGATGGAATCAACTACACCAGATGGAAAGACAAGATGACATTCCTACTGACTACCTGAAGGTTCACTATGTCTTAGATCCTGACTTAGCACCAATTCCTGAACCATCAGAAAATGACTCTGAAGAAGTCAAGAAGGAACGCAAGAAACGTAAGGAGGACGAACTGCTATGTCGTGAACATATTCTGCATACATTGTTTGATCGTCTCTACGACCTCTATACAGATAGTCCGTCTGCAACAAAAATCTGGAAAGGACTCGAATTCAAGTTCAAGGTCGAAGAGGAAGGTATGAAGAAGTTTTTAATCTCTAAATATTTTGATTTTAAATTTATAGACTGCAAGCCCATTCTTCCCTAAGTGCATGAGTTGCAAGTCCTCGTGAATAAAATAAAAGTGGTGAAAATAGACATCCCTGAGACCTTTCAAGTCGGTGCAATCATTGCAAAATTGCCACCTTCGTGGAAAGGCTACAGAAAGAAATTGTTGCACAGTTCTGAGGACTTCTCTTTGGAGAAAATCCAGAAACATCTTCGAATCGAGGAGGAATTGAAGGAGAGGGAGAAATCAGAATCTACAGGTCTTTCTAAAGCCAATGTCATGAACACCAAAGGAAAGAAGAAACATGATGGCATAAAGAGTCATCTTGGACCAAAAAATGAATATAAAAAGTTCAAAAATTCTAGCGGTCATAAGGGTCCAAAAATCGGATGTTTTGTTTGTGGAAAACCTTGACACTATGCTAGAGATTGCAGGCACAACAAGTCAAAAAAAGATATCAATGCAGTTCATGCAAATGATGATATAATTGCTACAGTGAGCGAAATTATGGAAATCAAAGGCAAAGTTCAAGGTTGGTTGTATGATACATGCGCTACGGTGCATGTCTCTTATGACAAGCTTGTTTTCAAAACCTATTCTGAGAGAAATGGTGGACAAGAAGTGAAAATGGGAAATGAAATACGATCTAAAGTTGTTGAAACCGGATCGGTCAAACTCAACTTTACTTCAGGAAAGAAAGTCACTCCCATCAATGTGCTTCATGTCCCTAACATGAATAGGAATCTTGTTAGTGGGGATTTATTGGGAAAACCGGGCATTAAATATGTTTATGAATCGGGCAAACTTATATTGACCCATAATGGTGTATTTGTTGGAAAATGATATTCCGCTGAGGGAATGATCAAACTATGTACTACCGACAATATTATTAATGAAATTTTTACTCCCGCTTACATGCTTGAATCTGTTTCTCTATAGCATAATAGACCAGCACATTTCGGTATTAGTTCTATGAAGAGACTAATTAAATCTGGATTGATTTCATGTAATATAAATGATTTCAAAAAATGTGAATTATGTGAAAATCAAAGATGATTATTGAATTAGGAGAGACTAAGAGACATTTAGGTTAAACCGTGTGTCTTAAAAGCACTACAGAGACTTTATTATATATAGAGAGATTACAACTAATTACATGATATAGTCGATGTGGGACTATTCTATATACAAATATTCTAACACTATGTATTTACAAATATCAACACTCCCCCTCAAGCTTGAGCATATAAGTCAAATGCACCAAGCTTGTTACATATATAATTAGTTTGGGGACTTCTCAGAGATTTTGTAAACACGTCTGCCAATTGATCATTAGAATTGACAAAGCTTGTGACGATGTCACCTGACTCGATCTTCTCTCTAACAAAGTGACAGTCTATCTCAATATGTTTGGTCCTCTCATGGAAGACTGAATTTGAAGCAATGTGCAATGCAGCTTGATTATCACAAATAAGTGTCATTGGTCTTGCTTCTTCAATTTGAAGTTCCTTGAGCAACTGCTTTAACCAAATAAGTTCGCATGTTGCCATTGCCATGGTCCTATACTCTGCCCCGGCGCTTGATCTTGCAACTACGTTTTGTTTCTTACTTTTCCAGGATATAAGGTTTCCTCCAACAAATACACAATACCCAGAGGTGGATCGTCTATCAATGGGTGACCCTGCCCAATCAGCATCAGAGTATCCAATTATCTGAGTATGTCCTTTATCTTCATACACTAAACCTTTTCCTGGAGCACATTTGATGTATCTCAGAATCCGGATAACAGCATCCATGTGTTCCTGACAAGGGGAATTTAAGAACTGACTTACCACACTAACCGCAAAAGAAATGTATGGATGTGTGACTGTGAGATAATTCAACTTTCCAACCAATCTCCTATACCTTCCTGAGTCAGATAGAGGCTCCCCCTGATTAGGTAGTAGTTTGACACTTGGATCCATAGGAGTATCAGCTGGTTTGGCATTCAACAGACTTGTTTCTTCCAAAATATCCATAGCATATTTCCGCTGAGAAATCACCAAACCATCTTTAGATTGGGCTACCTCAATACCCAAGAAATAGCGGAGTTTACCAATGTCTTTTGTCTGAAATTGATTCGAGAGATGTTGTTTTAACTGGAGTATACCCTGCTGATCACTACCAGTTATGACAATATCATCTACGTACACAATAAGAAAAATACACCCTTGGGTTGAGTGACGATAAAAAACAGAATGGTCAGCTTCACTACGGACCATACCAAACTGTTGTACTACAGCACTGAATCTGCCGAACCAAGCTCTCGGAGATTGCTTAAGACCATAAAGAGACATGTGTAACCTACACACCATATTCAATGACTCCCCCTGAGCAACAAATCCAGGTGGTTGCTCCATATATACTTCCTCTTCAAGATCACCATGTAAAAAAGCATTTTTGATGTCAAGTTGATGAAGAGGCCAATGTTGAATGGCTGCAATGGCTAGAAAAAGTCTAACAGATGCCATCTTGGCTACAGGCGAGAAGGTATCACTATAATCCAATCCAAAAATCTGAGTGTATCCTTTGGCTACCAAGCGAGCTTTAAATCGATCAATCTTACCATCTGGACCAACCTTCACTGTATAAAGCCAACGACAACCTACTAATATTTCCCAGGGGGTAGAGGAACCAGTTTCCAGGTACCACTGCTTTGAAGAGCACGCATTTCATCAATCATTGTTTGCCTCCATTTATAAACACATGTTCAGACCATATATTGTCCGATGTGGGACTCTTAACACACCCCCTCACGCCCAGGACTGGACATCTGGAGCGTGGAAATAAATGGTGGGTGGCCCGATAGCGGAAACCATAGTAGGTGGCCCACCGGATCTTAGACGAGGCTCTGATACCATGTTAAGAATGTGTGGTTGGACCTAACTCATCCCTACGAAACCGGTTGGTAGAGTGAGGACTGTCTCCATTTATAAACACATGTTCAGACCATATATTGTTCGATGTGGGACTCTTAACAAGAACAATGGAAGAGCAGTAACTCAATTGAAATATGCAAGTGCAATAGGGTGTCTTATGTACTTAATGCAATGTTTCAGGCCCGATATATCATTTGCAGTTAGTAAAATGAGTAGATTTACTAGTAATCCAAGTAATGAAAACTAGAAGGCAATCACGAGGATTTTTGGCTATCTACTGAAAACCAAAAAACATGGCCTTCATTATGGTAGGTTCCATTGCATACTAGAAGGATATATTGATGCGAGTTGGATATCTAACGTTGGAGATCATAAATCTACAACTTGATGGATATTTACACTAGTCGGAGGAGCAAGTTTTTGGAAGATCAAGAAATAAACATGCATTACTCTTTCGACCATGGAATCAGAGTTTGTGGCTTTCGCTTCCGCTGGTCAAGAAGCATAATGGTTGAGGGATCTTCTGTTGGAAGTTCCATTGGCTAAAGCCAATGTTTCAAAGATGATACACTGCGATAGCCAAGCCACTTTAGCAAGAACATTCAACGAAGTGTACAATGGAAAGTCAAGGCACATAGGACTTAGACATTCGTTTGTGAGAAAAATGATTAAGGATGGAATCATTTCACTCACCTACATATGAACAAGCTATAATTTGGCCGATCCATTTACTAAGCCACTGACCAGAGACTTAGTAAAAATAACCTCGAAAGGCATGGGGTTGAAACTCCTTGAATACGAATTCCAACAACGGAGGCAACCCAATATTATGTTAACACAACATTAACTTCAAGGTTCAATGGGTAACAACAAGTCGTTGATTTTGATGTAAGTCAGACATTGGGTAATAATGTTGACTATTTTAAATAGAGGGTTGAGGTTTTCAAAACCTCTTAATGAAGTTCATAACCGAGGAAAAGTATCTCATGGAAAAGGTTACAACATGAACTTCACCTATGTGAATTTGGAGATGGTGTCGTCTCAAAGTGAGAGTTGAAGTTTCTCTCATGAAAAATTCATGAAACAGGATAGCATATGGCCATAAATGAGTGCTAAGCGAGATATGTAGAGGAATAACCTTTAAAGAGTGTTGGTAAGGTAACGTCGGTCTAATCATATGGATTAATAGTTTAAAAGCATTGCTAACTAATATTCCGATTAAACTTTGTGTTATGCTCACTAAGGTTAAGTTTTAAATCGGAAAATATCTAACTGTACACTATTTGTATTTCATTTTATTGAATTAGTTTTGTCATTATTAGAACAAGTGGGAAATTGTTGAAAATTATAAACAATAATTGTCATGGGTATGTTCCAATATGACAAAAATGGACAATTAAGTTAATGGCAATAAATGCATTGCAAATAGTCTCACATAGAAAGTGGAGCTAACATTAAAAGCATTTATAGAGACCTTGAAACATTAAACTCACAAAAAGAGACAAAGAGGATAAGGTGCCACGTGGACATATGTGGTGGTCCCAAATATTATGCCACGTGTCACATCCAAACAACCCCTCGACGGTCCGAGTCTGAGGGTGTGGGCGTAGAGGCGCCATTTGCAACGTTAATGAGGCGGCGCTCCGGCGGCCGATCTTCGGTCGGCATGCTGCAAACTAATTCTAAGTATTACTCCAGGATTTTGGTCGTTGCTTACAGTTTGAATTTCGAATTCAAAGTATACAACACTTTATGAAGTGCTGCATTGTATTGTCATAGGTGAATCATTGCAATATATGGTGAAAAGGTGTTGTTTCATCAAGAGATGCAAACTTATGAAACAACACATGCATGACCTATAAATACATGATTCTGAATTCGAAAATCAATTAACTCAAAATCTACACATCCTCTTAAACATTCCAGACACACTTCCTTTCATTCGAGTTCTTCACCTGTCTTATGCAGACTCGATTAAAAGGCTGAATTATCCTAGGTATTGTTGCTTTCCGACTCTAAGACATCAAAGAAAGTGCTTGAAATACTTTTAAAGAAAGTAACTTCGTTCACGATTCAACCTGGATCCATTTAATCTTGTCTAAATTTCTAACATCCCATACTTATTTTCGTATGGATAACTGATACACGTTGAAGACCAGACTTATTTCCATGTTGGTTCATTTTTCTCATATTTAGTAGCTATTGCAATAAGAGGGTATTTTCTATGACAGGTAAGGCCAAAAGCTTCAAACATGTCCAAATCCTCCCCTGCAACTCCATCAGCCAATTTCCAATCAAATTGGAAAACAAGGTTTGCTAGCACCAATTCATTCACAGCAATAGCTCCAAATGGAATAAGCTCAAAATCCAATCCTTTATAATCTATTGAACTATTCATAAACCTTTCTGGTTTAAACTCTAGAGGTTGTTCCCAACTTGAAGGGTCTCTTGCAATAGCCCAACCATTAACAATTATCTGTGTTCCAGCTGAGATGTCATAGCCATCTAGTTTGATATCTTCCATACATCTCTGAGGGAGTAACAATGGAATCGGGACATGCAGGCGAAGTGTTTCTTTGATCACTGCCTTCAAGTAGTTCATATTAACCAAATCGTCTTCAGATACATGAGTTTTGTTACCAACCACAATTCTCACCTCATCTTGCAATTTATGCATCACTGTTTGGTGTCTTAACAACTCTGTCATTGCCCATTCTAGAACTGTGTATGTAGTATCAGTACCTGCAGCAAACTTGTCCTGCAGAGAAATTACAGTTTCAATTACACTATTATAAGTAGTACAATCAAAAGTTTAAAAAAAAAAGTGATTTTCTTACCAGCAACAAACCCTTTATTGCAGTTCTATCAATTGAGATGCCAGTAGCATTGCTCTTTTGAACTGAAAGCAAATATCCACAAAATCATTGTTTTCCTCACCAACATGTCCATCAAATCTCTTACCACTAATGTGTTCCTCAATTACTTCCTCAAAAAACTCATCCAAATGTTTTGCTACCTTCTCTGCCTTACTATAGAATCCATTAACCTTTCCCAACCAATTAAGCCAGGGTATATAATCTCCTATAAAGAAAGTACCCAATAACTCTCCGAACTCCAACATAAGTTCAGGCAAAACTCCACCTTTTTCACCATATCTTTTTCCTAGAGCCACTCTACATGTTATATCATTAGTAACTGTAGAACACAACTCAGATAAATTCACACGAGAACTCTCCTCTTGAATAAGTTTCATCAGTTTCGCAGTTTCTTCCTCTCTAACACGGCGATAAGATTGAACTCTTTTGTTACTCAGAAGACGTAACACACAGAGACTCCTTACTTGTCTCCAATACTCACCATATGCGCAACTTGCCACATTTTTGGATCCGTATTACGCTGTGGCCTATCACAGAAAACCAAGTCATGAGTTTTCATTACTTTACTTGCTGCATCAGCAGAGGAAACTACAACCACTGGCACCTTCCCAAAATAAAGAAGCACTAAAGCTCCATATTTTTGAACTAAAGTTTGGAGTGAGCAATGAGGGAATAAGCCCAGTTGACGTAGATTACCAAGTAGTGGAAATCTTGGAGGGGAAGGTGGTAAGTTCTTTTTGGTGGCAGAATTGTTGGAATACCATTTGATAATGAAGAAAAGAGAGAGTGTGAGTGGAAAGATGGTGAAGAAAAGCATAGAACTTGGCAGAAAGATTGACATGTGATCCGGAAGATTGTGATTTTCAATGAAAGATAGACATGTGTTGTGCAATTATATAGTATTTTATTTGCAAATGGATAATGGTGGAACAATTGTTAGTGGGTAGTAAAAGACTGGTTAGAAATTTCAGTTTATTGAAAATTTTCCACACCAATCAATAGAAATATATCATGTTTGAATAGACAATTTCCTGATATTGGTGAAAATCAATATTGTCAGCTTAACTTATTCTCAAAAAAAGAAAAGAAAAAAAAAACAATTTCCTGATAACCATGGTCTTGCATCAATGGCAGGCAAAAAAAAAATAGGTGTTCTTTGTCTGTTTGGAACCGTTTATCCCTACATTCGATGGGAGAGAAATAGCTCTATATTTTCTTTGTTAAATTTCTACTATGAATCACAGTCATAAGCTTGTGTTTTTCAGTAATACTTTATAGTACATTATAATATTTTACTTGAATTTCCACTACGGGAACACAGTTACAGCTTATGTATTGCATAACTTTATCTAAAAGAGTTAAGGTTAATACACATTTCTCTGCTACTACGTTGATTAGGTATCAAGTTGCTGAAAAATAAAGGACATGAGAAATTGAAATGGACTATATGAGCTTCTAATACATGAAAATGGATGAATAAACAAAAATATCAAAGAAAAAATTACAACTATTGATTACACACAGGCTATGCTAGGAGCGCAACCGCCTTTTAATTTTTGTATTCAAGCATTTCCGTATCACCAGCACGGTGATATAAAATAAGTGTATGAGCATTGAGAGCGGCACATAAAAGTTGGTCGAATTCTAATGATGTGAGCTGCAGTAATTCCTTTTCCGTCGGAGAAGCAACAAATCCTAAAGCAAGATGTGTCTGTACAGATTTTTTCATTTGATCTTTCACCGAATTCTACATGATTCGATGACCTCGCTAACAGTTTTATGAGTCTCTGGTGAAATCATGTCCAAAGACAGATGAAATTCCTGCAGATAAAGACAGCAATGGATTAAAATGTGAACATAAAATTTTAATGTGAAAATAAAAAGGGAGCCCCGGGCATCTATTAAGGTTAAGCAGGCCATGGTATGATTATTAGGGTTTAGGGTACATACCACAAATCTGTCCAACACAGGTACAAGACTGGCCAAGTTGTGATCTGGAAGATTGTCAGCAATTGATTCGCGGATGCTCTTGCTGGAGATCAAAAGAGTAAATTGGGGCCCTTAAAATATGCAACAACAAAAAAATGAACAAAAGGGAATTGAAAAGAAAAAAGAAATTAACCTTTCGGTGGAAAGAAATGCTAGAAGCAACGCGGAGTAAGCTTCGACAATCATTTTCTCAGCTTCTTTTTCACCTTGTAGAACAGCAGCCTCATCATTCTGCATGATGAAGCACAAGATTATTTATAACATATCAATCACAATCTAATTTCAAATATTCTCACCCGTACATTACAAGTCTTGAACAGTTCAAATGTGTGTTACGAAAACAACGTGTGAAACAAGAATTCTAAGGAAAAGTTAGAACATGCTACCCACCAGTTCAAATTTTTTATCTTCCCCAGCTGCCACCTCACTTTCACCCTGGTTAGCCAAGAAAATAGAACATAATAATTGAATAACATCCCGCCGAACCTCCTGGTCCAAGTCTTTTGAAGAAGGTAGTAGAACACTGGCTGCTGCAAGCCGTGATCTGCAAAAGAAGAGTGACAAATCTTGAATGGGATGGACATCATTTTACCCTGCCAAACAAGTTCATAGTAAACTTCCACTCCAAGTTCATTTTACCTGTTTTGACTGTCCTTCTCAACCAGATTTACTAGCAAACCCAGAATAGCAACAAGAAAATCCAATTCGTGATCATTTAGAAGCCTATCACACAGATGGTCCTCTTCAGTTCTCAAAGAGGTGTCTTTTAATTGAGCAAAGGATGGCGATGAGCTAAAAGAAGGGAAATGGCCAGCAATTAACATAGACATAGCCTCTAGTCCTCCATTGGCAGCAATTAATTGACAGCCAATAGGGTTGTCGTTAGTCAAATTCATCAGCACCTAAAATAAGACAGCACCAGTTCGAGTATATATCAATTTCAACAGGGACCAATTTCAATTTAAAGCAAATTTACAGGGACTAAAACTAAAGAACAAGGGCCATATAGGGACTAAAACCAAAAGTGGTGTATTTGCAGGGACCAAATATATATTTAAACCAAAAAATAAAATAAAATGAGGGACGAATACAGACCAGTATACAATAGCAAAACAAGAGTTACATCCAGCAGATATTTCTCTAAGGGGTTGGTATAATGTATAACACTGACATAAACAACTCAAGGTTGCAACTACATATGATCTGATAGGTAACCAAATTCTCCACCTCCACTTAATTATCCATAAGTTTATGAGAAAACATTGACATAAATGATACATAGAACAAACACTAAATCCAGTAAAATACCTTAACAGCCGTAAGGAGGCAATCACTTAGAAGACTAGAATCTTCTTCATAACTGATGTCAGAATTGGAACAATTGACGTTCCCATCACTTGATTCTTGTTGACTCATTTTGGTTTGCAATTGACGTTCATTTTCCTGACTCAATTTGGTTTGCGATAGTTCATTTTCCTGACTCAATTTGGTTTGTGATTCATGCTCATTTTCTTGACTCATTTTGGTTTGTGATTGACGCTCATTTTCAAATTTTCTATTTGCTACCTTATGTTTTTTAGAATGAGATGGTTTGTGTTTCCCCGATAGTAGGTCCCACTGAGAGGGCACAATGTCATCCTCATCAAATGCAAAGGGATCATGGTTATCTTCCAAAATTACAGCCGGAGTACGTTCCGTAAAGTGAACATTCTTCCTAGAACTATTTAGGGATTTATGACAGTCTGAACTCTTTGATAAGCCACTGTCATCCTGATCAAATGCAAATGGATCTTCGCTATCTTCCAAGATTACAACCGGGGTACCTTCCGTAAACTGAACATTCTTCCTGGAACTATTTAGGGTCATGGATTTTTGACAATATGAACTCTTTGATAAGCCACTGTCATCCTCATCAAATGCAAATGGATCTTGGTTATCTTCCAAGACTACAACTGGGGGCCCTTCAGTAAAGTGAACACTCTTCCTTAAACTATTGTGGGTCGTGGATTTTTTATTGTGCGAACTCTTTGATAAACCACTGGAAGACCCAGATGTGCACGAATTGATCCTCATCTTTAGTGAGTCTGTATCAGTTGTTGATGTGCTAGGAGTTTCAGAAACAGACAGCGATCTTTCCAACCGAGCACATGTCAACAGTTGGGTGTCATGAGAAACGTTAGAATTCTTAATAGAAGAGGCCCTCTCCACATCATAGCTATTCCTACTCTCCACGCCAAAGTAACTACTATCGGAACTGATGGATATAGGTCTATTCTCTGCAAATTCAAATGAAAGGGCATTCAAAAAAAATGTAGACAAACTTATTTGGCAAAGGATATTCAAATCCAAATGATTTGCAATGACTGATTTAACTTTAAGAAGCCATAAAGAACACAACAGCTTAACATAAACCCAAATAATTTGGAAGACAGAGTTATAGAACACAATTAAATACAAGGCACAACAATGATGGTCTTTCTATACATCACCACACCCTGAATAAACAATCTGTGATCCTAGTCCTAATGGCATTGCTCACTTTTTTCAGGATACACAGGTGAAGTAACTTTGTGAAGCTCAATATCAACAGGTAAACTAGGGTCTAGTAAAGAGTCTGTTTCACTGAAAAACTGATTTTGCTGATAAAAACAATGGAGATTAGCAGCTTACAATACAACAACAACCACCAAGCCTTATCCCATTACGTGGGAGCAACTTACAATGAATGAACAGAAAATAAAAAATAAATGTAAAGTTCAGCAGATGCACGGAACCTCTGGCCCAACCAAACCCATTCCCTTTTATTTCTTACTTTGTGAAGCTCAATATCAAAAAGTAAACTAGTGTCTAGGTAAGAATCTGTTTCACTGAAAAACTGATTTTTGCTGATAAAAACAATGGAGATTAGCAGCTTAAATACATGAACAGAAAATAAAAACATAAATGTAAAGTTCAGCAGATGCCAGAACCTCTGGCCGAAATCCATTCCCTTTTATTTCTTAATTCATGCCGTACCACGAAATATTTATCCTTCCCTCTTATACTCTCATTTTTCCGCATATTAATAGAAGACATAAGTAAATCATAGGTGTACCCTCTTCAAAAAGGAAACCAGTTGAAGCAATAGTTTCTGTCTAGAAGAAAAGGATAAGCGTTTAAAGGATTTGCAGTGATTTGGAATTTTTCTGCATATAACTACAGTAACTATGTTCAGAAACAAGAGTTTCATGACCAAGTTATAAAAATCCAGTACCTTTATAGTCTCTGAGTTGATCCAACTCAGAATCATCACTGAGCATAGAGAAAGGGTCATTAAGCTTGGCAACAGTGGACACATCAGAGGCAGTCTGACGCAAACATAGATCTAGGAAATAGAAGTTTTTGGCATAAATGAGAAAGGGGAGAAAAGCTATGATCCAACAAAAATGTAAACTAATAAAATAAAAATTTTAATAAGGAAAAGGCAGTAAGTCAGAAGTTACCCCTTTGTATGATCATTACCTGAGAGCATCTTTATGACAATTATAATCAGCTCCGTAAAAGACAATGGGGTAGCCTTGGGACTCAATTTTCTTTTCAATCCAAGCAAATGAGTCTATAATGAGAAAGTATAAGATTGATAAATTAACAAATTCACCAAGTTACAAAGGCATCAAAAGTTGCAGTATGCATTATCCAACATAGATGGAAAGTCACACATGCAAAACCCAAGGCATTAAAAACTAAATCAATTAAAAAAAGAAACATTAATACGGGGTAAATAACACATGTCAACCTGATTGTCTTTGCTTAGAAAAGTAGCATTTTCCATTATCTTCAGGCACTTAAGAAGCAAGGTGAGACACTTTAGGCGTTGATCATTTCTCAAATCTTTGGCAGACCGAGAACTATTATTCTTCCAATTCTGAAAGACAAGAAATATAAAAGAATTGGCGATTGATTGACGAAGTACAATATCACATCCCAGACCAAGAAATATCCATCAGAAAATGTTTTCCCTGTTATTGACCATTTATTTTTGAAATTGGACTAATATACAAGCGCACACCTCCAAATCGGAATGACAACTCATAGTGACTTCAAAAACTGCATCAAGTCCTCCGTGCTCCCTTAGTTTTTCCTTAAAATTTCCACCAGTCTTCCGTACAGCACCAGAGGTTTCTGTACACAAGTAATTCCCCGTTAACATAACATCCAAAATATATAAAAGAAAATCAGTAGAAGATTCAATTCAGAAGTTCTGTAGAATATATGTACAGACAGCAAGACCACAGAATACTACTTATAAGTATATATGTGTGTTAGTTCCTAATCAACTACAAGTATCATGAACTTTTAATTTGAATTATAACGTGCGTGTGAAGAAAGTTCATAACAGAACAAATAATTTAGATGTGAAAAATGAAAGATTTTGATTAATTTACGTGTGGACTATGGAGAAATACGTAGAGAAATAGAACCCTCTAGAATTTAGCTTCAGTATACATGAAACTCATTAATTTTCAATATCATTATGGTACACCAAGAAACTGAGAAGAAATAAAACGAGTAAGATTGATTGCAAAATCTCTTCACTGTTGAGTTCTAAACCGTTAGCAACATTATATTTGAACAGATTTGGTTATCTATGTTATTTTTGCACAATGAAATCAACATTTGCATTAGAAGAATGAGATAAGGTTGAATTAACTGCTCTCTATTATACCATCAAGAGAAATGGCAGATAAACAAGCCTTCTCCATAGTCAGCAATGTTAACCATTTTGGGCATAACTCTGGCCTTTCAGTCGCATTGTTATTTTGACTCGTTGCTTTTAGCTCTTTGCAATTAACTAGAACTTCTTGGACTCTAGAAAAAACTGCAACAGAACTGGAGTCAAATCTTGTCGTCGTATTTTTTAGCATGTCATTGTTCTGACGCAATGATAGAAGTTTATAGCCAATGTTTGGTGCTTTGTCTTTAATAGCTGTAGATACAACTGGTCTTAACAACTTGATTAGAAATTGAACACAACACGGTGATTCAAGGAGATGATCATCTTGACCCTGAGACAAAAGCATCGCCAGTAAAAATTATGGAAAACAATCAATGTGTATATTGATAACTTCAGAAATCGAAATGCAAAAAAAAAAAAATAACAATAAAAACTTTTTAATTGTTATTTTATGATAAAAATTATATTTATTATATTTAAAACATTTTATTATGTATCAAATGAATTGGAGATTTGTAATTAATTTTATTTTGTATACACTAAGCAACATAATTGAAATTGAATATTAAATTTCCAATTTGTTACCCTTATCTTTAAAAATACAACCTTCTGTCTCAAATATAAGCAAAAAGAGCCTATGTATGTAGAGGGAGTAATCCAAACATAGAATTTATGATTTTGAAACAATTTATCCCAACAAAATTGGACAAAATACAGAGAAATTTTTGCTTGTGCTTGAGATCAAAGGGAGTATTTCGAACATGGAATATATGATTCTGAAACAATTTTAATAATAAAATAATTGAAATTATTACTATTGATTATTCCAATTTTCTAATTAAAATGAACACTTACGGTAAACAAGTGGAAAAATAATTGTGGACTGTAATGTTGGAATGTGAACGCCCAACAAAACTAGTTTAGCAGATATTTTAATTGTGAAGTCTAGGATGATTAAGAAAGTAACAAAACATCAGTTTCACTGTTCTTTCCAACTCAGAATCACGATTGAAAATCTACACATGCCAAACCATAGCTTATTTATAATTCAATACAACTGCAATTTCACAAACAAAAGACAGCTTACATCACAAGTCAAAATGTAGAAAAGGGTTGCAGCTGCAAGATTGCTGGGAGAATCATCAAGACTGAGGCCCAAAAGAGCATCAACTATTGTCTTTGCCATCCTATAAATAAAGCATAAAAATTGATATTTTAGCAGCTAAACATTTATACTGGTATATTTCCTATATGAGAGTTCAATCCATGTACTCAGTTCAAAATTCCAATCTAAAACATAATACATAATACTCAGGCACATGATAAAAGAAGTAATAACATTCATTTCAATTGTGAATCTATGTGCGGAAAGTAACATTATTATCACTGCATCAATAGGCATGTAATCACTCCTAGAGGGTGTGGCTCGGATGGGAAGCAAACTGTGTGGAACAACCTTATTGTCGTATTAGGATTCATTTGGAAAGTAACCAAAAAGATAACTCACTGATGTTGAATCTGCCTAAACTAAATCAATAATGGGTCAAAACACTAACCCTTCATGTTCTTCCTGAACAGCATTAATAAATATTTAAAGAGACAACCAAATCTAGCCCAAATTTGGAAGTACCCACATTTGAAACCTCGAATATATCCAATGGAACAAAACAAGAAACCAACAACTTTAAAACAAAAAATGAAACTCCCGACTTCACCCAGCCGAAATTCAAAATTTTGATAACAAAACTAACAAAAAGAACGCTATAATTGGTTAAAAAAAGAACATAAAAGAAGAAATTCTGATAAACCCATTATACGTTGGACATAGATATTTGAAATTCAAAAGAAACTGAGAGATTTCGCAAGAAATTAACATACCCCTGAGAGCGAAGAAGCCTTCGCTGCTGCGTGGTGGCACAAATTGACAAAAGAGAAACCAAACTAGATCTTCTGATCCGTACAGGTTGACCTTTACGGAGTCCATCGAGAGCGAAATTAACCTCATCCGCATGCTCCATCATCTCCCCAAACTCCTGCGCCTCCATCAGCGTTGATGTCGCCGGAAAAGAGAATCCGTCCTTTCCGGCTGCACCCTTTGCTCTCTTAGACTCCCGGCGATCTGCTCCGTACAAATCGTCGATGGAATTGGGATCGGAATCGAATAAAGACCACTTAGAGGAAGAATCTTGGGAGGAAAAAGCGAAGCCGCCGAAGTGAGTGTCTTGTTCTTGGGTAAGAGCGTCCGTTGAAAAGGGCTCTGATACGTCGTCGTTTAGAGAAGAGCCAGAGCACGTTTCGGAAATTGATCGGTTGCGGCGACCGTATGTGCGAACAATCATGGTGGATTCCGGGATCGGAGATCGGTTGGTATTGGTTGGTGGCGGCTATGTAGATGGATGAGGATTTGGCATTGTTCGACAAGATGAGGGCTTTTTGGTAAATTTATGAAAAAGAAAAGGTGAAAGAAAGAAGAGGATTTGAGTTTGGTGAGCTGAACGAAGAACGCGAAGAAGAAGATGAAGAATTGAAGGAAGAAGAAGAAGATCTATCGGAAAAATTTGAATTTTTGTTTATGAAATTGCGTGCAAATTTGAATCGATGGGCCAGTGTAGTGTTTTTTATCCGGTAAACCCAGGGACATCCGATGAGGCTGCTTTCGTCATTTTCAAGATTTGTATCTTTTTCTTGCTTTTGTAAATAATAGATTTCAACTTAAATTTTAAATTTAAATATTCAAAAATCTTTTTAAACAATTTTTTTTGAATTTCGTAAAAAAAAAATGCTTTTTTCAAAATAAAACTTAAAAACTATATATTGTTTACAACTTTTTTAAAATAAAATAAATCAGAAATTGATGACAATGTGAAAATTATGGGAGAGTGAAATTTCATATGTGACTTTATGTTGTGGTATCGTGAATCAAAGGTTGTGGTCACAGTACTTCTTGAATATGAAGTGGTGATCTTGAGTCAGCGTTGTTGATCGGTATCGATTTCTTGAATCGGCATCGTTAATCTCCTATACGACGGTTTAGAGAGGTTACCTGCATGGTTAGCACTCCAACGCCCAATTTAGTTTTAGGGTTTGAGATAACCATAATGAGAGTGAAAATGTGTACTTGTTTACCTATGAATTTGACAAACAACCGTTAGTCCTCCCAAACATGGTCACTCGCGGGATCGAATATTTTGATCCCAGACAGACGTGCAAAAGTTATGATTATCATGTGTAATATTTGCATAAACACTCCAGAGTTTTGTTTTGAAAATAACTCTTAGAACAAATGAAAAATAAGACGTAAAACGTTTGCTATGTTTCGACTAAGTATTGGAAAAAAGCAAGTAAAAATATATATAAGTAAAAGACTTTGATAAATAAAATGGTGCATGAACGTACATTTGCACTCAAATTCACTATTTTCTCTCAGACACAGATACTTTGAGTAAGTGAGTTATGCAGTAATTTCAACACACAGATTTTCCTAAGTTATAATCCTTATTTATAGTAAAACTAAATAACTACTTCTTGACGGGTCTTTCTTCCCCACTCGTCACGTTCTGCCTGCATATAAAATTGTCTCTATATGTGCTTCCACGTGTCTCTTGTCTTGGATAATGATGAAAGACAGTTATTTAGCCTTATTTTATTCTTCAATTACCTCTGGTCGAGCGAAATAGTTTTTCATCTTGCATGAATTTTCACTAAGTCCCCTAGATCACACAGCGTATACAGGGGCTTCGACCAACTTCTTAAAGCCAGTCTTGGGTGTCGATAGGATCTTGGGACAAACTTTGTCGAAACATTCTCACATGTTGAAGCTTTCTTCTATTCCCACATAAACATTTTCTTTCTTTTGAATTCTTTCTTCTTTTCTTCAGTTGAAGTGCCTCATTTGCAGCTGCCAACTCGTCTTGGATTCATTGACTCATCATCCACGTCATCATGTTGAAACCCCGGCTAATAGTACCTAGAAGCCCTTAGTGAATGTATTTATACGTTGGGCTTGGTGGAGTAGGTTGAACAAATGGGCCTCGTATTATTGGGCCTTTGGCCAGCGTGGAGCAGTGGGTCTCTAAGCTTTTAGTCGGCACGGAACAGTTGCCCCCGAGACTCGTCGGACATTATAAATGGCGGGGGAGTCTTTTAATAGTCGTGGTCAGCCCTTGAAAATGGTTGTCCATATGTCGGCTGGTGTAACACCTTGTTTTTCTAATTTATTTATTTAATTAAATTTACATATATTTAATTGTTTAAATCAACTTTTATATGCATTTGGATGGTGCTTAGATGGTTAGTATTGGTATATGAGATTGTGAGGTTAGTGGAACATAGTTCTAGTTATTTAAATAAATAATTGAATTAAAAATATTAGAGAATAATGAAGATTATTATTATTAAAATAAAATTAGAGACAAAGGGGTAATTTAGTAAATATGGTAATAAGTGAGGGCAAGGTGGGAATCACTAATTGAGGAGAATTAGATTTCTAATAAAAAGGAGTTTTTTGGATTAGTTCGTAAAATTAGAATTTGGGCGAGAAGAGACTAGGAGAACAAAGGCTTAAGAAGAACCTTCATTGTTAAAGCTTAAAGGTGATTTTGCTGGAATTTTAAGGAAATAGAGGATTATTCCAAATATGATGTTGGATGCATGATTGGATAGAGGGAAATCCTTAATCCCATTAGATTTTTCCATAATTTTCCTCTTTTGATGAGTAATTGATGAACGTGAATCAAATAATGTGATGGCATGAGTTATGTGTTATATTTTGTGAAATTCATGTACTGTTTTACCATGGAATTGTATGTTCTTGTTAGTGATGATGGTATGTGTCATACCCCAAAATTCGCCCGTTAATTTTGCAAGACTTTTTTGAGGCACCCCAACTTATTTTCCAAGGCATTGACCTTAAAGGAACCAAAACCCAGCTCGCAGATGGCCAAATCCAGAAAATGGCCCAAACTGGCATGCTCGCTAGGCGAGCAAATCCTTCGCCTAGCGAACCCTTCGCTACAATACTCGCCTAGCGAAGCTTGCGAATACCAGAAAACTCTGGGCTTCATTCTGAGCCCATTAGGTCACAATAAACCAATATAAATACCAACATTTCAGTCAGAAAGGGGGGAAGAGAAGGAGACGAACCGGAACCCTAGCAATCAAACCTTGGAGGCTAACCAAGAGGATTCAGAGCAACCCTGAAGGAAACCCTGAAGGCAACTCATCTGCCCAAAAGGTTACCTCCGCCCAACTTAATCCGATACCAAAAGTGACCTGCCAATTCAACGTTGCAATTCGATTGCAAACAGGTTTGCGCATCACTACTGTTTTATGCTTCCAATCTGTAATCCCTGAATACATAATGCATCATGATTGAATTTCTGGATATGTAATTAGAGTTTGCATGTGAGTTTAAATGTGCCTGAATATCCTGAATGTTTGACCATGTTATTTCTGTAATTGAATGCCATAGGGCGTGCAGCATGCTGAGATCGTACTGTTCTGGAATTCAAAACCCGCAGCCGCTCGCTAGCACATCGCTAAGCGAGCATGTAGCGAGCATTCGCTAAGCCTTCGCTAGGCGAGGCAGAGGCGAACGTGACAGTCGCTAATATTTTGGCTGTTCTGTTCTATGCTTATCTGATCTGTTCTATTTTAATCATGCGTTATTTTGCCTGACATTCCTACTGCTGTGTTTCTTTTGCGGTGTAATCCTCGATTGCACCCCCATTTGGTATTCTGACCTGTTTGCTGAATATTGTAAGGACTCACATACTCCCGAAGAGGGTAGCTTGCTAGGTATCCCACTTTATTTGTGGGATACCCTTGTGGAGATTCATCCTATTTACTTAATTGATTTTAATGTAGAGATTCATCCTATTTATTTAATTGATTTTAATGTGGAGATTCCTCATAATTACTTAATTAATATGGACCTAATTACCTAATTGATTACAACTACCTAATCGATCGTAAAATATTGCCGTTGAATATGTGATCTTGGACCTCTCTTATTGCTTTACGATATTACGGCATTATGGTCATGTCCCGCGAATGTGGGGATACACTTAGCAAAGACCCTTCGGTTAAATCATCATGTCCCTATAAAATAAATCATAGTCCCTCGGATGTTGCCTGCGAATATATGATTTTGCCCCTCGATGACCCTTCGTTGTAGCCTACGGTTAAATGATGATCGTCCCTTCGAATGCTAAGGTATCCTTACAAATGTTGCCTTTAATGACCAATCGATGACCCTACGATGACCCTTTTACATCCAAAGGATAAAACTACTTACTTCTTAATAGTAAGGACAGTTTTACCCTCATAAGGATAGGAAATGCCCATAAAGACCTCAGGTGGGTATAACTCTTAATTGCTGGCTCACAACCTAAAACATTTTTCATACCTCACACTTTGCAAATACTAGAAAATCACCACTTGGTATACATTCGTACTAGAATCATTGCCAAGTTATATTTTTCTAAACCGCTTTCAAAATTAAACGAGATAAACACTTTGTATACATTCGTACAAGAATCATTACAAAGTTAAACTCTCTTTCCAAAACATTTTTTAAGCAATTCACAAACACTTTTTTCAGACAAACATAAGTGATCAAGCAATTAAGAGCCCATGGATAACCATGGATACAAAGGGTGCTAACACCTTCCCTTTGTATAATGTACCTCCCGAACCCAAAATCTAATTAAGGTCTTTCCTGTTCTTTTCCACCTTTCCTTATTGGATAAAAGAAAAGTCGGTGGCGACTCTTGCTAACCGCGACATTTGCTTTCCAAAGCAAAAACACACAAAGTCAGTTCACCGTATGACAGAACTGGCGACTCTGCTGGGGATATTAAAAAGAGAGGTTACCTTAAAAAACAAGATCACTTATTCAAATTGTTTGATTTACTTTTAAGGGATTGCTTGGGTATTTTATGCTTGAGTGAAAGATCCTACACCCGGATCTAGTGTACCTTAGGTAAGTAGCAAAAGATCATCACGACTATCCGGCGTATACTGGAATGGTTTAAATGATGGCTATGGTTAATGTGACACTTTGGATGTCCTAATGTTCCTCATGTTTACTTGAGGAAAAATTTGGCTTCCGCGTGGTGTCATCAAAGCATTAACCAGACCTTTAGAATCCTAATTGACTCATCCTAGCCATTAGAAAGTAGTGAGATAACTGGCTTCGGTTCCGACTGAGGTTGGTTGAGACTCGATACTACACTCTTTGAGATTGGACTTTAGGGAAGCTTTGGTCAACCACTTGGTGTTGCACTGAAGTGGACTTAAGGAAAGGTCAATGATTTGAGATCCTTCTAGAACCCGGTTACTATTCTAGGACAGGTTGAACCAACCAAACTTCAGTAGGGAGGGTACTTACCTATGGAACTCATGCAAGCCTTAAAACTCAGGAATGATGGTTGTGTGACTTGCTTGTGCTTGTTATTTACTTAACATCATAACATCATAACATCATAACATCATAACATCATGACATCGTGGCATTATACTAACCATTTCAAGGACTTTAAACATTGAAAACATTTCATACATTGCATAGTGTAGCACCTCAAATTTGCACCTATCATTGTACATACATTCTCATATTAGGTCATAACATAACATGGTCCACTGCATAGCATTGCATTGTCCCTTTGCCTCAAGTGCAAGATCATTCAGTCAGAATTAGGTCAAACTGGTCAGGAGATCAGTCAGTCAAGCAAGCAAGTGCAATTTCCAAGGAGGCAAAGCCCTAGGGTTGGTCCAACATGTTCACATGACCTAGGGGTCCCTTGGAAGTTTTTTGGTCAAAGATTGGATGTTCAGAAGTCATCAGTCAATGCACAGTCCACCAGAAACCCTAAAAAGTCAACCATGGTCAACTGTGCCTGATTTTATGAATTTCAAGGTGGGAATTGGTTTGAGAGGGTTCATTCATGTCCATATAGGCCTCATATAACATGTCAAACATCATCATGGAAGAATTTGAAGCCAGACAAGAAATTTCCAAAAATAGAAAGTTGACCTGTAATTGGAATTTGCCAAAAATGGAAAGTCTTGATCCTCAAACTTACATCATGATACAAGCTTCAAATGGATTTTTGCCCAACACGAAAGTTGAAGATCTTGTTCTCCCATTTCCAAAAAGTCCAAGAACACTCAATTCCCATGTATGGTTGGCAAGTTATGATCAATTCATTCTCCAAAAATTTTGAGCTTCAAAAGGCCATATCTTCCAAACCATTTGGCCAAATTGGGTGGGGTTTTTTGCTACAAGTCACATTTGATGTCCTCTATCCAAATATGTCATCACCATTCACCAAAAGTTCACCAATCAAAATGGCATTTTTGAACTAGCATGAATTATTTTCAAGTGAAGCAAAAAATGACTTTCCAAAATAACCACTTCCAACACATTTTGCCAATTGGATAAGTTCTGAAATGATGTTTTGAACATGTTAGAGGCCCAATTTCGCAGCTGTAAGCCTTGCACATGTCACTTAAGTGAAAATCATCAAAATTAGCCAAAACACCTTCATTTTGCAAAAATGCCAATTACCACTTTGATTAATCATGCTTAGAACCTTAAACAGCAGTATATACATCTTTTTCTGCTGAAACCAACCCTAGCAGCCACAATTCCAAAACAGAAAATTCATTTCTCTCAAACACACCATTTTCTCATTTTGCATTTTCTGCCAAAAACCTCAAGAGAACTCGAGCCTTGGTTGGTTGCTGCATCATATACCATCCTTGTTGAACTCATTACAAGCCTCAAGCCATCACTGTAGCATCATTTTCCACGACTGTCTCAACCACCTACATCAATGGCAGATCTTGATTTGAGCAAAACCAAACATTCCTGAGCCAAACTTCCTTCTCCATTCACCTTTTGGAAGCTTATAGCACATCTGTTTCGAGCATTTGAGGCCAAACAACCACTGTAGCTCAACTGCACTTCAAATTTGGTAAGGTTTCGATTTTCACTATTCTTAAAACTATGTTATGCTTATGATAGATCTTACTCTGCTGATTATTATGAGCTTTTAATCGTGCAAAATGGTTGAGTGATGAGTGAGTAATCTGGCTTTGAAGTTTCATGTTCAAATTTGTTTTTGTTTGGTTCTTGGTTGATAGCTCGATTCAATGAAAATTATGGTTGGATTCATGATGTGTGTTGCTTGCTGATTCTAATGGTATGTTGAATTTCCAAAACTGTGACAAAAATTTTCCACGAGTTGTTGATGAAGATGATGAACACTGTAACTACGTAAACCCTAATTCCATGTTAAAGCCCAGAATCGCGTTTGGCTTCTTTGTGTTGCATGAGGACACTGTACTATTGCCATGCACGTATCACCGCCTGCCACGTTTCTTTTCAATACGCCCCGTTTTACTAACAGTTCCAAATATTTACCAGATTGCCACTCCGTGTTTCATTATTTAAATAAATCCATTAAATCATTTTATCCTTTTAATATTTATTTCATTTTGACTACCAGCTTACAAAATTCATAAGTCAACCATTTTTGATCCAAAATTAATGAGATTTTTTGCATGATGTTCATCTTGATCTCTAGTTTTTAATCATGATTTTTCCAGAATTTTTGGATGAATGGTTTTTAATTGGTGCTAGGGTTTATGACATGTGCTCACTTTTTGTACCCTTTGCCAAATCCTTTGTGAAATGATGATGCTTTATCCAATGGCTTCCAAATTTTTTGTGCTTAAACTAGACACATTCATGGTGATTTTGGTGTAGAGTTTGTGAATTTATCATCTCTGGTTTGTGAGTTATGATTTTTTGAATTAGGGTGTGACAATTTGTGTCACACCATTGATGTGCAACTTCATGATTTTCATTACCATGCTTCTTGAACTAAAATTGGCTTGAATTTTTGCATGAATGTACTCTTGGATGTCTAGTTTACATGTGAATTTGCTTGGAATTATTTGTGGCATTTCCTAATTGTTTGAGATTTTCTCCCCTGTTTAGTCATATGTTGACTTTTTGTGACACATGTTCCCATTTCATTTGTGAAATTCTCATTACTTTATTGGATAAACTTGAAATTTGACATATGATTAGTAGACATCTTAAGCTTTGTCTTGGTTTTAATCCCATTCATTTCTCATATGTTATCACTGATTTATGAATTATTGAAGTTGGTGCATGTTTGGTTGACTTCTTTGAGCATGCTTAAACTTGCCTTGCCTTTCTGATTTTCATTGACCAACTTCCCATGATCCAAATGATCTGAAATTTGATATGTATACCATGTTATGGATTATGATTGATCATGAATTATTTGATGATTTATTGAATTGTTTATGATTGGTTTTGAGTTAAGTCTTGCTGTTGACTTCTATGAGCTTCCATATGCCATGCTTTGACCTAATTTGTTTATGAAATCATATTGATGCATGATATGAACATGGGACCAATTGAGTTTGCTTCTTGATTGTTTAAACTTGATTTTGGTTGAATTTCATTTGCTGTTTTGACTTTCTCATCCCCTTTTGACCCTAGGCTTGTCCTAGTTGTAGGTGTTTAATTGGCTGCATTGTATGGTAAAACACAAATGTCTTGACTGATGTCATGACATGTATATGTAACTACATTGTAGTTACTGCAGGACTAGCTAACACAGGATTATTGAATGCTGTGACATTCATACCTGTCAACAGATACTAAGGAACAGAAGCTCTGTTAGAACTTAGTATTCACTTGCAGTCTGGTTATCAAGGAAGAACCAGACCTGGCATAAGGCCTACTGATTGAATGTCAAACTGGATGTTGTGACATTCATCATTGACAGCAGCTACTGAAGATTGGGCAGAGTGGTGTTCTGCTATACTTCAGCACTTTACTTAGTTTGTTATTCAAGAGAATAGCAGAACTAACTTAAGGCCAATTGTGTAAATGTTAAGTTGGACACTTTGACATTTACTAATGTAAGCTGGTACTGTAGTATGGTCATATTGATCATGTACAGGTCAGCAGATTTGTACAGTCTGTTTTCTGGGAAAACAAACTCAGCATATGGACCTTGATGTCAAGCTGAATGTCGTGACATTCATGCCTGACAGCATATGCTAAATTGTAGGTTGTTCAGTTTTCTGTTACAGCTTTCTCAGGCTATTCTTTAGGAAGTCAACAGCTTAGAGAAAATCCAGGAAATCAACAACCAAGCTACATTCAATGAACCTAACAAATAGCCTATTTGTTAGCAACCTAAATATTGAATTTGAGGGAACGTATGTGACCTAAAATTCAGGAAAATACAGGTGCAAAAGCCCAGGTGCTGCAATATAAAAAGGAAGGCATTCCTCCATTCAGTTTCAGGGATTTTGAGGCGTGAAGATTTAGTGTGTCCATCTTACTTCACTACTGTATTTTTGTGAGTCTAGAATTAGACGTATCTTGTAAGCCAAGTCATTATCAAATAGATGATTGCTTTGGCATAGGGTGTTCATTGAGTTGTAAGTGTTGTGTCACTCAAAGCTTTTAAGCGTGAGTGCTGTGTATCTTGGTTTAAGCTGTGAAGCATAACCAAGAGTTGTTTTTGAAGTGTGACTTCAAAGTGTTTTTAATATCACTGAGGTGATTGAGGGGGAGTGAGTAGGAACTCTGATCTTAGATTAAGATTGAAATTGCATTGGGTAGGGATTAAGTGATAAGTTGTAAACGGGTGAGTTTAGCTTTGAATTGATACTACTAATAGTGGATTTCCTCCCTGGCTTGGTAGCCCCCAGATGTAGGTCATGTTGGACTGAACTGGGTGAACAATTACTTGTGTTATTTACTGCACTTACAATTAAGTTCTGCATAATCCCTGTCTGTGCAGAATTGGATGTCATAACAACCAGTGTGACATCCAAAGTCTGATAACTAGAATTTCAATTGGCATCAGAGCAGGCACCCTGCCTGTGAAGTTCTGGGTGAGATCTAGGGAAGTTACTTTCTAGTACCATGGACAAGGATTTAGGACACTCAAACAGACCACCCATGTTGGATGGATCTAATTATGATGACTGGAAGCCTCGCATGATAGCCTTCTTAAGGTCTCTAGACAGCAAAGTCTGGAGAGCTGTCAACAAGGGATGGGAACATCCAACGAGGACTGATGAAGATGGAGTCAGTGTGCAGATTCCTGAAGAAGACTGGGACAAGGAACAAGAGGCATTAGCTCTTGGAAATTCCAAAGCCTTGAATGCACTGTTCAATGGAATCACTAAGAACATCTTCAGGTTGGTGCACCATTGTGAACTAGCTAAGGAAGTTTGGGATACCCTCAAGGTAACTCATGAAGGTACTTCCAAGGTGAAGATGTCAAAACTTCAGATGCTGACAACCAAGTTTGAAAATCTGAGGATGAAAGAGGATGAGACTATTCATGACTTCCACATGAATATTCTTGAAATTGCAAACACCTCTGGTGGACTAGGTGAGAAAATGACCGAAGAGAAACTTGTAAGAAAGATTCTCAGGTCCTTGCCTAAGAGGTTTGCTATGAAGGTCACTGCTATAGAGGAGGCTCAGGACATCAGCAATATGAAGGTAGATGAGCTCATTGGTTCTCTCCAAACCTTTGAAATGGGCTTAGGTGAGTATGCTGAGAAGAAGAAAAGCATAGCCTTTGTATCTAATGCTGAAGAGGAGGCAGAAGAAGGATATACTGGAGGTGATGAAAGTATATCAGAAGCCTTAGCCATGCTTGGAAGGCAATTCAACAAGTTCATGAAGAAGATTGATCAAAGAGGTAGACCCAATGTCAAGAACATCCCGTCTGACATTAAGAAAAGATCAACTTCTGAAGAAAAGTTCAACCATGGGAAAGGAATCCAGTGTCATGGTTGTGAAGGGTATGGACACGTCAGAGCTGAATGTCCTACTTATCTCAAATTGCAAAATAAGGGGCTAGCTATCACATGGTCTGAAGGAGATTCTGAAAGTGAATCTGAAGGAGAATCTGCCAAACATGTCACTGCACTAACTAGTGTGTGTGTCTCTGAAGATGACACAAGTGCAGATGAGCTGACCTTTGATGAACTTGCTGCAGCATATAAGAAGCTGTGTACCACCAGTGCAGAAGTACGTGCACAAGGTGAAAAGCAGAAGAAACTCATCAAGGAACTGGAAGATGAGAGACAGAAACAACTGTCTGCCATAGAAGGGCTGAATGATGAGATAGCCCTGCTGACCTCCAAGCTGAACCAGATGACCAAATCCATCAGAATGATGAATAAGGGAACTGACACCTTGGAAGAAATCCTAAAGGTGGGACAGCAGTCTGGAACCAAATCTGGGCTAGGATTTGGAAAAAGAGCTGAACACAAACGCCCAAAGGCTAAAGTTCAGAAGTTCAAGCAGATGTCAAAACCGATGTCTCAACATCGAGGAGCTAGGATGAATGATCATCAGAAGAGAATATTCCAGAATTGGAGGTGTCACTACTGTGGCAGGCTTGGACATATAAAAGCCTTCTGCTACTGGATTCATGGCTTCCCTAACAGAGCCTCACCTGTCAGACCTAAGCATAACACACGCAAGCGATGTGTTCCCATTAAGAAGCAACAATGGTATGCTAGGATAGCACACACTGCCCTAAGGGCTTCTTCCAGAGAAGACTGGTACTTTGACAGTGGATGCTCAAGACATATGACTGGTATGGAAAATCTACTGGTAGACATTCAACCTCACACCACCAGCTATGTGACTTTTGGTGATGGTGCCAAAGGAAAAATCAGAGGTGTGGGCAAACTGGACTGTTCTGGAGTGCCAAAACTGAACAATGTGCTGTTAGTAAGAGGACTAACTGCAAACCTCACCAGCATAAGTCAGCTGTGTGATCAAGGTTTTCATGTTCAGTTTACTAAGGAGCAGTGCATTGTGACAAATGGTGACAATCAGGAAGTTATGAGAGGAACCAGGTCCAAAGACAACTGCTATCTGTGGGAACCTGACCTCTCTAACTTTTCCACAACTTGCTCCTCAGCCAAGGAAGAACAGGAGGTGAAGCTGTGGCATAGAAGACTTGGCCATCTCCACTTACGTGGAATGAAGAAGATCATATCCAAGGAAGCAGTCAGAGGAATGCCAAAGCTTCTGATTGATGAAGGAAGAGTCTGTGGAGAATGCCAAGTGGGCAAGCAAACCAAGATGTCACACCCAAAGCTGGGACATTCCACAACCTCCAGAGTTCTGGAACTGCTGCACATGGACCTAATGGGACCTATGCAGGTTGAAAGTCTTGGTGGGAAGAAGTATGCCTACGTGGTGGTTGATGACCATTCCAGATACACGTGGATAAACTTCATCAGAGAGAAGTCAGATACATTTGATGTCTTCAAGGATCTGTGCATAAGACTTCAAAGAGAAAAGGACAGTTGTGTGGTCCGGATTAGAAGTGATCATGGCACTGAATTCAAGAATTCCAAGTTTGATGAGTTCTGCTCATCTGAAGGAATAAGCCATGAGTTCTCCTCCCCTATAACTCCTCAGCAGAATGGAATAGTTGAAAGAAAAAATAGAACTATTCAAGAATCTGCCAGAGCAATGATTCATGCAAAGAAGCTCCCTATGCACTTTTGGGCTGAAGCAATGAATACGGCGTGCTATGTTCACAACAGAGTCACCTTGAGAAAAGGAACCTCCTCCACTCTGTATGAAATATGGAAGGGTAGAAAACCCACTGTGAAGTACTTTCATATTTTTGGAAGTAAATGCTACATTCTCACAGATCGTGAACAGAGAAGGAAGCTAGATCCCAAAAGTGATGAAGGTGTATTTCTGGGATACTCCACGAACAGCAGAGCCTATAGAGTGTTCAACTACAGGACCAATGTCCTGATGGAGTCCATAAATGTCATTGTGGATGATAAAGAGGAAGGAACCGATGTCATGGAGGATGTTGAAACATTCCTTGATAGTCCAACTGACAGTCCAGTCAAGCCTGAAGAAATACAGGAACCTCCTCCTGAATGTGAAGTAGAAGCACCTACCAAAGTGCCATCTATCAGAATTCAGAAAGACCACCCTAAGGATCTTATCATAGGGGATCCCACCAGTGGTGTAACTACCAGGTCAAGAGGAATAAACTCAAATTCCTGCTTTGTTTCCAAGGTTGAACCAAAGAATGTAAAAGAAGCCCTGACTGATGAATACTGGATCATTGCCATGCAAGAGGAACTCGAGCAGTTCACAAGGCATGAAGTATGGGAGCTGGTTCCAAGACCTGAAGGGTCCAACATCATTGGTACCAAGTGGATCTACAAAAACAAATCTGATGAGAAAGGAGTAATTACTAGAAATAAAGCAAGACTAGTAGCTCAAGGATACACTCAAGTTGAAGGAGTAGACTTTGATGAGACATTTGCTCCTGTGGCTAGACTTGAGTCCATCAGATTGCTGTTGGGGGTAGCATGCATCCTGAAGTTTAAGCTATTTCAAATGGATGTGAAGAGTGCATTCTTGAATGGCTACCTGAATGAAGAAGTCTATGTGGAACAACCCAAAGGGTTTTGTGATCCTAACCAACCTGAGCATGTATACAAGCTGAAGAAAGCCTTGTATGGGTTGAAGCAAGCACCCAGAGCTTGGTATGAAAGGTTAACCGAATTTCTGACCACAAATGGATACAGAAAGGGTGGCATAGATAAAACCTTGTTTGTGAAGGATGAGGAAGGCAAAATCATGATAGCTCAAATCTATGTGGATGATATAGTCTTTGGTGGAATGTCAGAACAAATGGTTAAAAAATTTGTTCACCAGATGCAATCTGAGTTTGAAATGAGTCTAGTGGGAGAACTGACCTATTTCCTTGGAATGCAAGTAAACCAAATGGAGGACTCCATGTTTCTCTCCCAAAGCAAGTATGCCAAGAACATAGTTAAGAAGTTTGGTATGGATCATGCCAGGCACAAGAGGACTCCAGCTCCTACTCATCTGAAATTAACCAAAGATGATGGAGGACCCAGTGTTGATCAATGCCTGTACAGAAGCATGATAGGTAGTCTGCTGTATCTAACTGCAAGTAGACCTGACATTTCCTATGCAGTAGGAGTGTGTGCCAGATATCAAGCAGAGCCCAAGGTGAGTCACTTGAATCAAGTCAAAAGGATCCTCAAGTACATCAATGGGACATGTGACTATGGGATGCTGTACTCACATGGGTCTGAGCCTGTCCTATCTGGGTACTGTGATGCTGATTGGGCTGGAAGTGCGGATGACAGAAAAAGCACATCAGGTGGATGTTTCTTCTTAGGAGAAAACCTCATATCGTGGTTCAGCAAGAAGCAGAACTGTGTCTCTCTGTCCACTGCAGAGGCTGAATACATAGCGGCTGGAAGCAGTTGCTCCCAACTGGTTTGGATGAAACAAATGCTCACTGAGTACAATGTCAATCAAAATGTCATGACATTGTTCTGTGATAATCTCAGTGCCATCAACATCTCCAAGAATCCCATCCAACACAGCAGGACCAAACATATTGACATTAGGCACCACTTCATCAGAGATCTGGTGGAAGACAAGGTGATCACTTTGGAACATGTAGCCACGGATCTTCAACTGGCTGACATATTTACAAAGGCTCTGGATGCTACTCAGTTTGAAAACTTAAGGAGCAAACTGGGAATATGTCTCTCTGAGACATTATAGCAACCACTGATGTTTGGGATAAATTGTTTAATATCTCTGCCTATTAAACGATTTGTACAAGACTATGATTGGTCAACATATCATAGCTATGCTGCGCGCATCAAGGGTGAATACAAGAGGGTAAGGAGACACCCTACAGAGAGAAGGCCTCTGTACCTGCAGGAGTTCAAGGATGCTGTTCATGCAGGAGTGGTTCTGGATGTCAGAAACAACATCATGGCATCTGATATGGTGGTACCTACTGTAAAGCAAAAGTGGGTGATCACTTGATCGAAGCTGTGAAGCAAGATCAAGTGGATGTGAACTTGGTTGAAACTGTGAAGTAAAACCAAGTCTGGAACTCTGTCATTGTGCTCTGCCTATGTTGTTGACTTTGGCAACATTTGTGACAAAAAGGGGGAGTAATAACCACCAATACCCCTGACAAACAGAGTGGGTCTAACAGACTCTCATGACAGATCTGAAGATCCCCCCCTGCAGCTGATATTGGAGTTTAAGTGCAACTTCTAATATGTGTGTGCTGCTATGTGAAGTTTTTATTTAACTTCCATGTGTGTGACTGTGCTGCCACTCTGAGTGTACTAGCTAGTCTTATTCCGCTGCTATGAACTCTGTTATGGGGATCAAAGTGTTTTAGCCAAAAATTTGCCAAAGGGGGAGTTTGTAGGTGTTTAATTGGCTGCATTGTATGGTAAAACACAAATGTCTTGACTGATGTCATGACATGTATATGTAACTACATTGTAGTTACTGCAGGACTAGCTAACACAGGATTATTGAATGCTGTGACATTCATACCTGTCAACAGATACTAAGGAACAGAAGCTCTGTTAGAACTTAGTATTCACTTGCAGTCTGGTTATCAAGGAAGAACCAGACCTGGCATAAGGCCTACTGATTGAATGTCAAACTGGATGTTGTGACATTCATCATTGACAGCAGCTACTGAAGATTGGGCAGAGTGGTGTTCTGCTATACTTCAGCACTTTACTTAGTTTGTTATTCAAGAGAATAGCAGAACTAACTTAAGGCCAATTGTGTAAATGTTAAGTTGGACACTTTGACATTTACTAATGTAAGCTGGTACTGTAGTATGGTCATATTGATCATGTACAGGTCAGCAGATTTGTACAGTCTGTTTTCTGGGAAAACAGACTCAGCATATGGACCTTGATGTCAAGCTGAATGTCGTGACATTCATGCCTGACAGCATATGCTAAATTGTAGGTTGTTCAGTTTTCTGTTACAGCTTTCTCAGGCTATTCTTTAGGAAGTCAACAGCTTAGAGAAAATCCAGGAAATCAACAACCAAGCTACATTCAATGAACCTAACAAATAACCTATTTGTTAGCAACCTAAATATTGAATTTGAGGGAACGTATGTGACCTAAAATTCAGGAAAATACAGGTGCAAAAGCCCAGGTGCTGCAATATAAAAAGGAAGGCATTCCTCCATTCAGTTTCAGGGATTTTGAGGCGTGAAGATTTAGTGTGTCCATCTTACTTCACTGCTGTATTTTTGTGAGTCTAGAATTAGACGTATCTTGTAAGCCAAGTCATTATCAAATAGATGATTGCTTTGGCATAGGGTGTTCATTGAGTTGTAAGTGTTGTGTCACTCAAAGCTTTTAAGCGTGAGTGCTGTGTATCTTGGTTTAAGTTGTGAAGCATAACCAAGAGTTGTTTTTGAAGTGTGACTTCAAAGTGTTTTTAATATCACTGAGGTGATTGAGGGGGAGTGAGTAGGAACTCTGATCTTAGATTAAGATTGAAATTGCATTGGGTAGGGATTAAGTGATAAGTTGTAAACGGGTGAGTTTAGCTTTGAATTGATACTACTAATAGTGGATTTCCTCCCTGGCTTGGTAGCCCCCAGATGTAGGTCATGTTGGACTGAACTGGGTGAACAATTACTTGTGTTATTTACTGCACTTACAATTAAGTTCTGCATAATCCCTGTCTGTGCAGAATTGGATGTCATAACAACCAGTGTGACATCCAAAGTCTGATAACTAGAATTTCACTAGTGGTCCTGTTGCTCATGTTTGAGTTCATGTTTTCAGGTTAAGCAACAAATGCTTCAAAGAGATCATTACAATGTGATTGAGTTTGATTTGATTATCATGACTAACTTGTTTGTTTTGTAGCTTGCTTGGCTCATATGCTTGAGCCTTATGCATTGCACAGTTAACTGACTGTGTTGACTGTTGATTTCTATCTCATTTTGCTTTAACTTTGAGTTGTGTACTGATTCTGTTTGACTGGTTTCAGGTACCTTTAGTTGCTTATAGTTATTTAAGAACTTTTCTTTGCTTTGCTTAAGAGCAATTTGCATTGAGGTATAATTTCTTATCTTCATGTAGTCTGGAAGACCTGGCCTGTTACTTGACCAGGCAACTGTCTGAAGTCCTCCTTAAGAGGCAATGTTTGTGACTGTTTACATTTGTCCTTGTATAGAGTCAAAGACCTCCTAAGTGAAGAGGCAATTGGCAGAACCCAAGGGATATGCAACCTATCCCCTGCTATTCTGTGTGTCATCTGCTTTGCTCACACCACTGTGTTGATGCATTACAGATACAAACCCAAGATCTTGTACAATTGTACAGTTGAGTCAGTTTTAAATGTGTAGAAGGGTTTCCCCTTTCTGAACCCACACATTCTTGTCTTAAGCTCTCCCAGGCCAGGGATAAGAGCTGTGAAGTCTTATCTTCACTCACCTTTCATCTGCTTCACCTTAGCCCCTCAATGGCAAGGTTAAGAGCTAACACTACCCGGTTCCAGTGGTTTGTTTGTTGAGGTTGATATGACCCCTCGACTAAAACCTAACCTTGATTGAGCCCATTGCTTGCATATAGTGTGTGTTACTTGTGCTTGCGTGTTTGTTTGACTTGCTTCCTGTGCAAGTTAGGTTTAGTTTGACTTGCTTCCTGTGCAAGTTAGGTTAGGTGTGGCTTGCTTCCTGTGCAAGTCATGTTTAGGATAGGCTTGCTTCCTGTGCAAGTTAGCTAGAAACCTTAACTTAGGGACGACTTTGCATGACAACATCTAGGCTCGAGTCGTAGTCTCCCTAGTGTTGTGTCTCCCTCTGTTATCTGGTTAGGCTAGTCCTTTTTCCCTCCGTAGGGGAACTACGTCGCCCTGATCCTCATACCAGATGAGGTACGTAGGCAGGAGATGAGCTGATCTCTCCGGGCGCCCTTTTTCTTTCTTTGTGTGTGTTCTGGTTCGGAAGCTGATGTAAGTCCAGTGATTGGCAGTCAGGCTCCACGTTTGCTTGTGTTTGTTTGTGTGCGTGTTAGCCGAGCTACGAATGCTCTGATTCTTCTTCGTCCAAGAAGATACGTATGCATAGGATGCGATATCCTAGCGAGCATGTGTCGTTTCCCCAGTCCGAACTACTTCGACTCTGATGTCTATGCCTGATAGACTAAGTAGGCCCAGGAGGCGGTATCCTGCCGAGTCAGTTTCAGTCCTGTCTGTTTTCTTGGGTCTCTTTCAGCCAGTGTGTGTGTGTGTTTGAGCAGTGTTTTAGCAACCATTTTCCTTTCTATTGTGCGTGGATCCCGTCGAGTACGACGGATGCGTAGGGGTGCTAATACCTTCCCTTCGCATAACCGACTCCCGATCCCATTCTCTTTGGTCGCGAGACCATGCTTTTTCCAGGTTTACTCTGAGCGTTTCCTTTCCCTCTTTTGGGATAAATAACGCACGGTGGCGGCTCTGTTGTTCTTGTTTCCCGCCGGTTTTTCGCGTAATGCGACAGCTGGCGACTCTGCTGGGGAAGGAAAGTGAAGTTGACCTGTGCTGGTCCATCTTCCCTAAGCAAGTCTCTCCTAGCGCTCTCTAGGTTAGGGTTTTGGTTGCTTTGTGTTGTGTTTATTTATTGCATTCATTATTTGTTCATTTCATTTATTGTTTGCATTTATGTTTGCAATTATGTTTGCATTCATTCATTATTCATCTGCCTGGCTGGTTGTCTGTTTCTCTTTGTTGGGGTGGGAGTCACTTGAGGTAAAAGGTCCAATACTCAGACCATGAGTGAAATCTAGGATGATTAGGAATAGAGTGATTCATGGGAAGCGGGTGGTATTGCGCCACTTAGCGGAACATTGGTATCACGAGCAGTTCAGACCCTGGTGGGATATTGTCGTTACATACTTCGGGTGTGTATATGATGGTATTCTGCGAAAGGTTATTTATGCTGCGTTTCTCTCGACCTTACCCTGGCCTAGACTACACCCGTGAGTGGGGAAGGGTTGATCATTACAGGTACTGTTGGTGACTTGTGGTTCTGTTGGTGACTTTGGGTTCAGACAACAGTGTATCAGTTGACCTTGAGTTTTCAAGTTGGATTTGGGTTCTAAGTTTAGACCGAAGCTTCAACCTTGTGATCAGAATTGCACAACCAGCCAGTCCAGTCTGCATCATGTGCATCATAGCATATTTATTTTCAAAAGAAATGCAAAAAAAAGAAAAAAAATCGGAAAAAAAAAGAAAAAAAATCGAAAAAAAAAAGAAAAAAAATCGAAAAAAGAAAAAAAGAAAACTAATCTCTGCATGCATATCATTTCTCAGGTACATTCCAGAGCTTGATTCACCGATAGAGATGACAACAGTCCCAGAGCCGAAGCGGAAGACTTGTTCCTACAACTTTCATCGTGAGCTGTTGACTTCATTGATCGAGTTGGGTAGTCTCGTGACTAGTGATCAGCTGAAGGGTTTTGTTGGGCAGTATGGAGATATTTTGACAATGTTGAAGACAGTAGTTGATCCGGTGCCGCTACAGACACTTCTTCAGTTCTATGACCTGGAGCTCAGATGCTTCACCTTTCAAGATTATCAGTTGGCGCCTACTCTCGAGGAGTATTCTATTCTGTTGAGCATCCCGATTCAGCATCAGATTCCCTTTTTGGACGTACCAAAAGAGGTTGACTTCAGAGTTATCGCCAGAGATCTCCGGTTGAGTGTCAAGGAAGTCTGTGACAATTGGAAGCCCGGTGGGGGAGTTGTGGGCCTGCCGTTGAAGTTTCTCCTGAGAGTTGCTAGAGATGAAGCAGAGAAGGGGAATTGGGAAGTTTTTCATGCCCAGCTTGCTGCTATGATATATGGGATCGTTCTATTCCCTAGTATGCCTAATTTTATTGACCATGCTGCTATCAGCATTTTCATTAGAGGGAATCCAGTCCCCACTCTTTTAGCTGACACTTACTATGCCATTCACAGTAGGCATGGTAAGGGTGGAGCCATCAAGTGCTGTTTACCTCTCCTGTTCAGATGGTTTATGTCTCTTCTGCCAGTTAGTGGACCCTTTGTGGATACCCAGAGCACTCTTAAGTGGACTCAGAGGGTCATGTCGCTTACCTCCTATGACATCAGATGACAGTCATACCAGATGGACGTGCGAGATGTTATTATGAGCTGTGGAGAATTCCGGAATGTGCCACTCGTGGGGACCAAAGGTTGTATAAATTATAATCCCGTTCTTTCTCTTCGTCAGTTAGGGTTTGTAATGAAGGGAAGACCACTTGAAGCTGAGGTAGCTGAAAGTGTGTATTTTGAGAAGTAGAATGACCCGACTAGATTGGAGCAGATAGGAAGAGCTTGGAGGTCTGTTGGAGTGAAGGATGGATCTGTCTTAGGGAAGAAGTTTGCCATTGCAATGCCTGATTACACCGATTGGGTAAAGAAGAGAGTGGAAACTTTGTTGCTACCCTATGATAGGATGGAGCCGTTGCAGGAGCAACCACCCTTGATCCTTGCTGATAGTGTGCCTACTGAGCACTATAAGCAAGCTCTGATGGAGAGTCGCCGTTTGAGAGAGAAGGAGCAAGACACCCAGATGGAGTTGTACAAAGCTAAAGCTGATAGGTTGCACTTGACCCATCAACTCAGGGAAGTGAAAGGAGAGGATGTTAGCAGAGCAAGGAGCAAGAAGAGATCTTACGAGGAGATGGAGTCCATGTTGGATGCAAAGCATAGGGAATGTTTGAGGCTGCAGAGAGCAGAAGCCAACTATCAAAAGAAGATCAGAGACCTGGAGAAGCAACTTAAAGACAAAGACGCCCAGTTGAAGAAAGAGCATGAGTTGAGACAGACATCAGAAGATTATCTTGGAGGAGAGGTTTTGGAGCTTAGAAGGCAATTGAAAGAGAAGATCACCCCTCTACCAGAATGTTCAGAATGCACACTGTTGATAGACCAGTGCCATTACCTGAAGACCCTCATTCCGGAAGACCGTCTGTCTTAGATTGCATCTTTGATGTATTTGTTGAGAATCACCTCCAGGCCTGTTGGATGGGATTCATTTGTTTGTACTCCGTCTTTTGGATCTTTGTTGTTGAGAATCACCTCCAAGCTTGTTGGATGGGATTCATTTGTTTGTACCCCGTTTCGGATTTTGTTGACTCTTGGTTGTATGACCTTTTTGCCCTTATGTATAGATAAGGTTGTTGGTATTTCCCTGTTGTTCTCATTTTCCCCTATATTGTATTGTTCTCTTGTTGCTGCAGGTTGCCATCTTTTGAGGATGGATCAGGCTCTTTGAATGCCTAAGAAATGAGCATATCATGTGCATCATACACATCATTAAACATCATACTCATATCATTTGCATAACAGGTGTTCTTGTGCCGTCTTCTCACTTTGGTTCCTGTGTTCAGGCAGGATAGCTGGTCAAAGACCGCACCGCTACTCAACAAGACTCAACCATCAAAGGAACATGGATCAAGTACAAGCTGAGCTAGCAGAGATGAGGGCTAACATGGCCCAGTTCATGCACATGATGCAAGGGGTTGCGCAAGGATAAGAAGAACTCCGAGCTCTAGTTCAGAGGCAAGAAGCTGTAATTCCACCGCCCAACCAAGCTCTGCCAGAGGGAGGCCCGATTAATGATAACCCTGCTGCTGCTGTACCCATCAACGACTATGCTGTAGGTGGAGAGTTGAGAGGTATTCGAATCGACGGTCAACCGATTGCTCCAGATGCTGCTAATGCCAGGGTAATCCATGCTCCGACCCGTAACAGAGTTCCGATTGTTGACAGACAAGAGGATATGTTTACCTTACTCAATGAAGACGAAGACATTCTGGGTAGAAATGATGCGAGAGATCGTAAAGTCGAGGCCCTTGCTGAGAAAATCCGGGCTATGGAATGTCAAAACTCCCTCGGTTTTGATGTTACCAACATGGGATTGGTTGAAGGCTTGAGAATCCCGCACAAGTTTAAAGCACCGTCATTCGACAAATACAACGGTACCTCTTGTCCTCGCACTCATGTGCAGGCATATTATCGAAAGATCTCGGCGTATACTGACGACGAGAAGATGTGGATGTATTTTTTCCAAGACAGCCTATCTGGGGCGTCTTTGGACTGGTACATGGAGTTGAAAAGGGAATCGATTAGATGCTGGAGGGATTTGGGTGAAGCATTCCTCAGACAGTATAAACACAATATGGATATGGCACCGACCCGGACTCAGCTGCAGAGTCTGTGTCAGAAAAACAATGAGAGCTTTAAAGAGTACGCCCAGAGATGGCGCGAGCTTGCTGCGAGAGTTTAACCCCCTATGCTGGAAAGGGAGTTGACAGACATGTTTATCAGCACTCTTCAAGGTGTGTATATGGACCGGATGGGAAGCTGCCCATTCGGAAGTTTTTCTGATGTCGTCATCTGTGGCGAGAGAACCGAAAGTCTGATCAAGGCCGGTAGGATTCAAGATGTGGGTTCGTCTTCGTCATCGAAGAAACCCTTCTCTGGGGCACCTCGCCGTAGAGAAGGAGAGACCAATGTTGTACAACACAGAGGGAATATGTACCGAGGAAGTGTGGGTAGAGAACAATATCGTCCAGTTGCTGCAATGACCATTCCTGCACCTCAACCTCGTCAACAACAACAACAAAGGGTTCAACAACCGCAACAACAACAACAGCAACAACGTCCGTATCAGCCCAGACAAAGAATGGCTGATCGACGTTTTGATCCGCTACCAATGTCATACGCCGAACTTTTGCCCGAACTACTCAGGTTGGGGTTTGTTGAGCTACGTACAATGGCTCCACCAACAGTGTTGCCTCCTGGATACGACGCCAATGTCCGTTGTGACTTTCATTCTGGGGCACCAGGGCACCATACTGAGAGATGCCGGGTTTTGCAGCACAAAGTTCAAGACTTGATCGATGCCAAGGCGATCAATTTTGCTCCGGTACCCAATGTAGTGAACAATCCTATGCCTCAGCATGGTGGGCATAGGGTGAACAATATTGAAGGGGGAGAAGCTGAAGATTTGGTTGATAATGTTGATGATGTTCAGACTTCTCTACTGGTAGTAAAGGGCCGTCTGTTGAAAGGGGGTGTCTACCCGGGCTGTGTCGAGGGCTGTTTGGGCTGTGTTGAAGTTGCTAATGATTGTGACCAGTTGAGGGCTGGTATTCGAAAGTTGATTGATGAAGGTTGTCTCCAGTTCAGTCGGGCTGTCAAAGATAATGGGTCAGTGTCGACTGTCACTATCTACTTCAAACCATCTGAAGGACGAGGACAAGGGGTTGTCAGTTCATCTGCAGCAAGCAGTGCTCCAGTTACCATGCCCGCTCCGGTGACCATCCGTGTTCCAACTACTATCGTTGCGTCTGGCAGAAGACCAGTTGAGAATAGTAGGGCCGTCCCTTGAAGGTATGATAACGCCTATCGCAGCAATCGAAGGGCTGATAATCAGACGAGGCCAGCAAATCAAGCGCCTGTGACAATCAGTGCACCGGTAAAAACTCCTGTGGTTGCAGGTCCTGTGGTGGACAATGTTGGGGGACCAGGAGGTTTCACCCGGAGTGGACGATTGTTTGCTCCTCAGCCGTTGAGAGATGCTAATGCTGAGGCATCTGCTAGGGCTAAGGGCAAACAGGTTGTTGTTGATGAGGAACCGGCTCAGAAGGAGGCTGGGGGTTCATTTGAGAAGGACGTCGAGGAATTCATGAAGATCATCAAGAAGAGTGACTACAAGATCGTAGATCAGCTCAACCAGACTCCGTCCAAGATTTCAATACTCTCTTTGCTGTTGTGCTCTGAGGCACACCGTGATGCTTTGCTGAAGATGCTGAACATGGCATACGTACCGCAAGAGATTTCCGTCAACCAACTGGAGGGTGTGCTAGCCAACGTGAGCACCAGGCATGGTGTAGGTTTCACTGACCTAGACTTAACGCCTGAAGGTCGTAATCATAACAAAGCCTTGCATATCACTATGGAGTGCAAGGGTGCTGTTCTGTCTCACGTGTTGGTAGACACCGGGTCGTCCTTGAATGTCCTGCCGAAGCAGATTCTGAAGAAAATTGATGTTGAGGGAGTTGTGCTCACTCCCAGTGACCTTATTGTGCGCGCATTTGACGGATCCAAACGGTTTGTGTTTGGTGAAGTTACATTGCCGGTGAAGATAGGTCCCGAAGTTTTCGACGCCATTTTCTACGTGATGGACATTCAACCCGCCTACAGCTGTCTGTTGGGGCGTCCGTGGATTCACGCGGCTGGGGCAGTCTCGTCGACTCTCCATCAAAAACTCAAGTATGTCTGGAACGGTCAGATTGTGACCGTGTGTGGCGAAGAAGAAATTCTGGTGAGTCACCTATCCTCGTTCAAGTATGTCGAGGTAGATGGCGAGATCCACGAAACCTTGTGCCAGGCATTTGAGACCGTGGCGCTTGAGAAGGTAGCTTATGCTGATCAGAGGAAGCCAGGTGCTTCAATTGCATCCTACAAGCAAGCCAAGGAGGTGGTTGATTCCGGCAACGCTGAGGGCTGGGGCAAGATGGTTGACTTGCCTATCAAGGAAGACAAGTTCGGTATTGGTTATGAGCCTCTCCAAGAAGAGCAAAGTGTGGGTCCGAGCACCTTTACCAGCGCCGGGCTGATGAATCATGGAGACGTCTTTGCAATCGGTGGTGAAGACTGTGACAGTGATTGTGATTTGGACATCTGGGTCCGCCCTTGTGCACCAGGGGAGTCTATCAATAATTGGACGGCTGAAGAAGTGGTTCAAGTTACTCTTCTGACAGAGTAATTTTCCTTTGTTTTTTTCATTTTTGCATGAAAACACTGCGCTCTGCCCAAGGCGTAGTGGTTCATTGTAGGGCCTCGTCATGTTTTAATGATTATCATAAATAAAGGACGTTTTGCAATCAAATTTTGAGATCTTTGTCTTTCTATTTTGGTTTTCACTCTTTTCAAAATAATAAAAATGGCAATGTTTTTGTTTTTTTGTAACTTTATTGAAATCTTTTTCTAAAAACAAAACATTAAACATGCAGAAGTGATCTTTTGGCATCCACTGTGAACAATCCTGTTATGGCTCAGTATGATTTTGATAATCCCATCTACCAAGCTGAAGAGGAGAGTGAGGAAGACTGTGAACTCCCCGCAGAATTGGTCAGATTGCTGAAGCAGGAGGAAAGGGTCATCCAACCTCATCAGGAGGAGTTGGAGATTGTTAATCTGGGTACTGAGGACGACAGAAGAGAGATCAAGATTGGGGCTGCTTTAGAGGACTATGTCAAGAGGAGGCTGATTGAGATGCTGAAAGAATATGTGGAAATATTCGCCTGGTCATATCAAGATATGCCTGGTTTGGATACAGACATTGTGGTGCATCGACTACCCCTCCAAGAAGAATGTCCGTCAGTCAAACAGAAGCTTCGCAGAACTAGTCCTGATATGGCTGTCAAGATCAAGGAAGAGGTTCAGAAGCAATGGGATGCAGGTTTTCTGGCTGTTACCAGTTATCCACCGTGGGTGGCCAACATTGTTCCCGTGCCGAAGAAGGATGGCAAAGTCAGAATGTGTGTCGACTACCGGGATTTGAACAGGGCGAGTCCGAAAGATGATTTCCCATTACCTCACATCGATGTATTGGTGGATAATACGGCTCAATCCTCGGTATTCTCTTTCATGGACGGTTTCTCTGGCTATAATCAGATCAAGATGGCGCCGGAGGACATGGAAAAGATGACATTCATTACACCTTGGGGCACATTCTGCTACAAAGTGATGCCATTTGGGCTGAAGAATGCCGGTGCTACCTATCAGAGGGCAATGACGACTCTCTTTCATGACATGATGCACAAAGAAATTCAAGTGTACGTGGATGATATGATTGCGAAGTCGCAGACAGAAGAGGAGCACCTGGTTAATTTGCAGAAGTTGTTTGACAGATTGGTCAAGTTCAAGCTGAGGCTGAATCCGAACAAGTGTACGTTTGAGGTGAGATCAGGGAAGCTGTTAGGCTTCATTGTCAATGAAAAAGGGATTGAGGTTGATCCAGCTAAAGTCAGAGCTATTCAAGAGATGCCTGAACCGAAAACCGAAAAGCAAGTCCGTGGGTTTTTAGGGAGGTTGAACTACATTGCAAGGTTCATATTCACCTAACGGCCACGTGTGAACCAATTTTCAAACTGCTTAGAAAGAATCAGGCGATCAAGTGGAATGATGACTGTCAGAAAGCTTTTGACAAGATTAAGGAGTATTTACAGAACCCTCCAATCCTGATTCCTCCAGTTCCTGGGAGACCGTTGATAATGTACCTATCAGTTACCGAGAACTCGATGGGGTGTGTATTGGGGCAGCATGACGAGTCTGGTCGAAAAGAGCATGCCATATACTACCTTAGCAAAAAGTTTACCGACTGTGAAACAAGATATTCACTGCTCGAGAAAACTTGCTGTGCTTTGGCCTGGGCTGCTCGCCGACTAAGACAGTATATGTTGAACCATACTACTCTGTTGATTTCTAAGATGGATCCAGTAAAGTACATCTTTGAGAAGCCGGCTCTCACCGGACGTGTTGCTCGATGGCAAATGATTTTAACTGAATATGATATCCAGTACACGTCGTAGAAGGCTATCAAAGGTAGTGTATTGTCAGACTATCTTGTCGAGCAACCAATTGATGACTATCAGCCTATGATGTTTGAATTCCCTGATGAAGACATCATGTATCTGAAGATGAAAGATTGTGAAGAGCCACCTGTCGAGGAAGGACCGGATCCTGATGACAAGTGGACACTGATGTTTGATGGGGCTGTGAATATGAACGGTAATGGTGTTGGGGCAGTGTTGATCAATCCCAAAGGTGCTCATATACCTTTCTCTACCAGATTGACTTTTGACGTCACCAACAATGAAGCTGAGTATGAGGCTTGTATCATGGAGATAGAAGAAGCCATTGATCTGAGGATCAAGACTCTTGACATATTTGGAGATTCAGCTCTAGTGATCAATCAGGTCAATGGAGATTGGAATACGAACCAGCCGCATTTGATTCCGTATAGAGATTACACCAGAAGAATACTGACGTTCTTCAAGAAGGTTAAATTGTATCATGTCCCCCGGGATGAGAATCAGATGGCTGATGCTTTGGCTACGTTATCGTCCATGATAAAAGTTCATTGGTGGAATCATGTGCCACATGTTGCGGTGAATCGACTCGAGAGGCCTGCGTATGTGTTTGCAGCCGAGTCTGTTGCGATTGATGAAAAACCGTGGTATTATGACATCAAGAACTTCCTCAAGACTCAGGAGTATCCTGAAGGTGCGTCGAAGAATGATAAGAAGACCCTGAGAAGGCTAGCTGGAAGCTTTTATCTGAATCAGGATGATGTGCTGTACAAGAGAAACTTTGACATGGTCTTGCTCAGATGCGTGGATAGACACGAAGCAGACATGTTGATGCAAGAAGTGCACGAGGGTTCGTTTGGTACCCACGCTGGTGGTCATGCAATGTCCAAGAAATTGTTGAGAGCCGGTTATTACTGGATGACTATGGAATCCGATTGCTTCAAATATGCTCGGAAGTGCCATAAGTGTCAGATCTATGCTGATAAGGTGCATGTACCACCAAGCCCGTTAAATGTCATGAACTCGCCTTGGCCGTTTGCCATGTGGGGCATCGATATGATTGGGAAGATCGAGCCTACTGCTTCTAATGGGCATCACTTCATCTTGGTCGCGATTGATTACTTCACCAAGTGGGTGGAAGCAGCTTCATATGCCAACGTCACCAAACAAGTGGTTGCCCGGTTCATCAAGAAAGAAATCATCTGTCGTTATGGAGTCCCTGAGAGAATCATCACTGACAATGGTTCGAATCTCAACAACAAAATGATGAAAGAACTGTGCAGAGATTTCAAGATCGAACATCACAATTCTTCTCCTTACAAACCGAAGATGAACGGTGCTGTAAAGGCAGCAAATAAAAACATCAAGAAGATTGTGCAGAAAATGGTCGTTACGTACAAAGATTGGCATGAGATGCTGCCTTTCGCTTTGCATGGGTACCGTACCTCAGTGCGTACGTCGACCGGGGCAACCCCTTACTCCCTTGTGTATGGTATGGAAGCAGTCCTACCAGTTGAGGTGGAGATCCCTTCTCTGAGGGTATTATTGGATGTCAAGCTGGACGAAGCCGAGTGGATTCGAACAAGGTTTAATGAGTTAAGCCTTATCGAAGAAAGACGGTTAGCAGCTGTGTGCCATGGGCAGTTATATCAGAGAAGGATGAAGCGAGCCTTTGATCAGAAAGTGCGTCCTCAGACATTTCAGACTGGTGATCTAGTTTTGAAGAGGATCCTTCCTCCTGGTACAGATAACAGGGGCAAGTGGACTCCTAATTACGAAGGTCCATATGTTGTGAAGAAGGTTTTCTCCGGTGGAGCCTTGATGCTTACAACTATGGATGGTGAAGATTTCCCGTCCCCTGTTAACTCAGATATAGTCAAAAAATACTTCGCATAAATTGACCTGCTGGACAAAAAGAATAAAAGAGTCCAGGCAAAAAAGGGGCATCCCGGCGAACCAAAAAACAGAAAGAAAAGGTTTGGGCAAAAATTAGGGATAAAAATGAAAAGAATTGTACACCCGGTAAGTCGAAAACCCGCAAGGGCGGCTTAGGCAAAAATGGGTATCCCGGTGGATTGAAAACCCGAAAGGGCGATCCAACCAAAAGAGGGATTAAAGCGAAGACTACAGTCTGAGTTATCTGTACTTCATCACGCTTCGTCAGATGCCATCTCGAAAGATGTGATCGGTCCAGTCAGTCTTCTCAGAAAGCAAGGAGTTGGGAGGAAACTGATGATCTATGAGTTATAACAGAGTTGGGAAACAGTGGATGCCGTGTTCACATTGCCATTAGGATAGTTTATTTTCCTTTTATGCGCAATTACCTCTTCCTAGGAATTGCTTCCCAATGTATTTGCCTTTTCAGGCACATTTTCAATCAATAAAAGTCGTTATTCAGATAAATTGCTCTCTTGTTTTTACTTTTACTGTTTTGTTTGCAAAAACGTCCGAATTTTTGATAAACATTGCATATAAAAACATGAAGGCTAAACAATAACCTGCAAAAGGTTAAAACATTTGAAAATCATTTTTGAATGTTGAGGACACTTGAGCATATCTTGTCCATGTACCCCCTGGGGGCATCTGTTATTCCGTTTTGCAGGTCATCACTTGTGAGCATTCCCCAGCAGTTATTTCCCAGAACAAAGCTATTTCTCCTAGCTATAGATTGTGTGGGTCGTCCCCGAGCGGAGCGGGTTTTAATGAAATATTTCTCCAGCAGAGTTATCCCATCAGTGGATTGGGCAGGTTCCCGTAGCAGAGTGGCACCCCCAGCTGAGTTCATTCCCACTTGTGGATTGTGTGGGTTGTCCCCAGCGGAGTAGTATTTATTTCCCAAAGTAGAGTTGATCCTACTTGTGGATTGGTTGGCTCTCCCCAGTGAAGTCGCCTGATTATCCCTAGCAAGTCGTCTTGTTACTCCCAAGCAAGGTTTGTCTTTCCCCAGCAGGGTGGAAGTTGACGTGGTTATAAGATCCTCAGCACTGTTCCTGGAGTTCCCCGGTGTTGTCTCTGGAGGAGACGTGTGTTTATGCATTCATCATTTAGATAAGCATAGCATATTGCATCATTAGTGCATAGCATTTCCATGATCATGGGGCATTGTGTAAAACAAGGAAAAAAAAACTCATGCATCAGCATTGCAAACATATCCATTAGCCCTAGGCCGTGGTGACCAGCCGAGATTGGGTTGTTGGAAAGAGTTTAGCATCGCGCCATTGGATCGGCTTCAGAATTGGGTTCATCAACATGGTTGAGAGGGTGGTGCTTTCCCAACAAGTGACTCCTTAGTCGAGTGGGTATCCCCAGCAGTGCTACTCCCCGAAGTTGGCAGTATCTTGCAAGCTTGGGTCCTTTCCCTTAGCAGAAGTGGGTGTGCCTGATCTCTCCATGTAGAGTCTACCCCTTAAGCAGAAAGTGTCTACCATTTCCTTCTGCGCTCCCCACTGAGTTATGTCCTCGTGGATGACGGTTGTTTCCGTTCCCTCCCTAACGGGATGGGTTTTCCCTATTGAGTTCTTTCCTCATTAGGATGAGTCCTGTTTCAGTCTGCCTTTTTGGATCGATCCTAAATTGGCTTCCTGTTGGCTGTCTCCCGTGCTTCCCTGGGGCATAAATGAATAGTCGCTCACTAATCGGCACTCATTCATCTTATCCTCAGCGGAATTTGTTGGCTTATACCTACAAACCAGTAGTTGTAAGTCCTATCTTGGTGGTTTTCTACCTACTAGCTGGTAGTTGTAAAATCCCACTTTCATCCCCTTGTTGGAGTTAACCCTTTGTGCTCATCCTATCGATGACTGGTTACTTTTCCGTGGTTTTCTGCCTACTAACCGGTAGATGTAATCCCCTCTTTGCAGTTATCAGTATCCGGTTTGTGATATTGATATTCTTTCCCCTCTGGATACTTGCCTTGATCAAGCAGTATTGTCCCCATTGGGTCTTCCCTTTCTTTTTGGATACTTGCTCCGAGTAAGCAACTTTATCCTCTTTTGATTAGTCATCTTTTGCATACCTAGTCCTGGTACCCTGATGCCTTTCTTTTCGGTCGTTTATCCATCTAACAACCTACAACCCGGTTATGGATAATCTTCCATGCGAGTGTATTATCTACGTTTTGACGCTATAGATAATATGTCTCATGCACTTTTTGGTCAATCTTTCGATTGTTATCTCCAGCAGAGTAAGATTCGTATTCCTTGTGGAATCGAATGTCCATCCTTTAACAAGACTGCTTTTCTAGTCCTCTTCAGGATGTTGAGTGTTTTGGAACACAAACCAATTTTCCGGTATTCAGACCGAAGTGGCATTCAGGCCAATTTTCCGGTATTCAGACCGAAGAAGTTTCCGACGATCAGGTCGATGTACTTATGTTTTTTCCGGTATTCAGACCGAAGAAGTTTCCGACGATCAGGTCGACGTACTTATGATTTTTCCGATTTTCAGATCGAAGAAGTTTCCGACGATCAGGTCGATGTACTTATGGCACTCAGGCCAATTTTCCGGTGTTCAGACCGAAGTGGCGTTCAGGCCAATTTCCGATTTTTAGATCGAAGAAGTTTCCGACGATCAGGTCGATGTACTTATGTTTTTTGCGGTATTCAGACCGAAGAAGTTTCCGATGATCAGGTCGATGTACTTATGTTTTTTCCGGTATTCAGACCGAAGAAGTTTCCGACGATCAGGTCGATGTACTTATGATTTTTCCGATTTTCAGATCGAAGAAGTTTCCGACGATCAGGTCGATGTACTTATGGCACTCAGGCCAATTTTCCGGTGTTCAGACCGAAGTGGCGTTCAGGCCAATTTCCGATTTTTAGATCGAAGAAGTTTCCGACGATCAGGTCGATGTACTTATGTTTTTTCCGGTATTCAGACCGAAGAAGTTTCCGACGATCAGGTCGATGTACTTATGATTTTTCCGATTTTCAGATCGAAGAAGTTTCCGACGATCAGGTCGATGTACTTATGGCACTCAGGCCAATTTTCCGGTGTTCAGACCGAAGTGACGTTCAGGCCAATTTCCGATTTTCAGATCGAAGAAGTTTCCGACGATCAGGTCGATGTACTTATGGCACTCAGGCCAATTTTCCGGTGTTCAGACCGAAGTGACGTTCAGGCCAATTTCCGATTTTTAGATCGAAGAAGTTTCCGACGATCAGGTCGATGTACTTATGGCACTCATGCCAATTTCCGATGTTTCAGATCGACATCAAATCTCTCATATACCGATGTTCAGTACTCAGACTGACGAGCGGCGCTCAGGCCATGGTTATCCCTGTGTTACCATTTATTTTGGTATCCAGGTCGACGTTTCTGTTTCGGTATTCAGGCCGATTTCTTTTTTCCGTTCCAGACGGATTTTTCTTTCAAGACTGTTTCTTCGCCGATCCTGATAGGCGTTGTTAATTATTTTCCCAGCAGGGTGCAAATTTCTACGGTTCTTAGTATTCAATCCCTGTTTACCCTGAAAGTCTGACAGCCATCGCTATCATCCGTTCGGGTTCCCAGCTGATTGAATAGGGGCAGCTGTAGCACCTCAAATTTGCACCTATCATTGTACATACATTCTCATATTAGGTCATAACATAACATGGTCCACTGCATAGCATTGCATTGTCCCTTTGCCTCAAGTGCAAGATCATTCAGTCAGAATTAGGTCAAACTGGTCAGGAGATCAGTCAGTCAAGCAAGCAAGTGCAATTTCCAAGGAGGCAAAGCCCTAGGGTTGGTCCAACATGTTCACATGACCTAGGGGTCCCTTGAAAGTGTTTTGGTCAAAGATTGGATGTTCAGAAGTCATCAGTCAATGCACAGTCCACCAGAAACCCTAAAAAGTCAACCATGGTCAACTGTGCCTGATTTTATGAATTTCAAGGTGGGAATTGGTTTGAGAGGGTTCATTCATGTCCATATAGGCCTCATATAACATGTCAAACTGTAGGAGAATTGCCATCCAAGGCGCAGCGGAATTTAAAATTTCTCCATTAGTGATCCTTACGAATGAGCATGATCAGTGATAGAATCGTTACCTCTTGTGGCGATTCAAACCTTTGGTGCAGATCTCTGATAATGATCGAATCCTTTGAAGCAAATCCACGGGGCGATCATGAACGTTGAATGATGACAACGTCTCTACTCAGTCCACACGAACGGATTCCTTCAATCGCAGTGCTAGCTGTTTGTGAATGAAGGCTTTGAGTGAGGGAAAGAGAGATACGAAATTCCAACTCTTCAGTTGTGTTGTATTCCCTTTTCAAAGCTTCTGCACAAGAGCTCTATTTATAGAACCACTTGTGTGGGCTTCAAGCCAAAAAGCCCACTTAAGTGCATTTTGGCCTATATCTCATAATATGCCAAAATCACTTAAGTATTTGGTACCTTACCATATTTCGTATTCAGCTTAAGTACACCGTACCTTACGATGTTCCTTAATTATTCTATCTCTCATCAATCCGTCCTTTGTGTGTGACCCTATAGGTTTTCGCGACGCTGGCAATTATATTAAATCACGCATTTAACATAATAAACAGTGAGCGGTATCTAGCAACACATCACTGCTACCCAAGTCACGAAAATGTCATGTGATCTGACAAAACCTCCTGTGATAATAATTATGTGTATAATTACCCCTTTGCCCTTATGTTTATATTGAACACAAGGTATAGACCATGTCACCCTTGTCCAGTTCAATATTGGGCCCATAGACATTTATCCTGTTAAGCAGGATTGGCAAATTCCATCTAGGACACTCATGTCCCTCAGCATGCTTCGTGGAGTACCCATCAACTGTCTTTATGGTTATCCAGTTACGGACAACGTTGGATCAACAATAAAGCACTCGACTCTACATCTAGGATCCATAGTGGTTTCAGGTCGAAGAGTGGTATACACTATTATCACCATGAGAATAACTTATGACACTTTGCATAACTTTCTATATAGTATTCTCATAGCGGGTCAATCCAGTATGAATATTACTCTTAATATTCATACCTATGTTTAAGACTTGATAACTCTTTATCCATGATCCATGAGACGTGATCATCAGTCTACAAACATAATAGTCTCCATGCTTTAATGTTATCCCATTTCATAATAAAGCTTGACTACGGACACTTTAAGAATAGTGTCCTTATGTTTAATGTGATCTCATGATTAAGTCATACTTGATACATTAAATGGACTATCTATTCCAGGGACTTTATTAAACAAACATAATAAAGAAAAATGCCTTTTATTATTAATAAATAATTCGATACAAGTACCAAAAGTATTGGCCTCTAGGGCTTACACCAACAATCTCCCACTAGCACTAGAGCCAATTAGACATATCCCTAATGCCCATAGATCTAGTATGGCCATCATGCTTCTGCTGCGCAAGAGGCTTTGTCAGTGGGTCAGCAATATTGTCGAGTGTAGGTACTCTACATATTTTCACATCTCCTCTATCTATTATCTCTCGAATGAGGTGATAACGCCTAAGTATGTGTTTGGATCGTTGGTGAGATCTAGGCTCCTTAGCTTGTGCGATAGCACCATTGTTATCACAATAGAGACCAATGGGATCCACAATGCTAGGAACTATGTCAAGTTCACTAACGAACTTTTTGATCCAAACAGCTTCCTTTGCTGCACTTGAGGCAGCAATATACTCGGCCTCGGTTGTAGAATCAGCAACTGTATCTTGCTTTGAACTTTTCCAGCTCACAGCGCCACCGTTTAAGTAAAACACATAACCAGATTGCGATCTAAAGTCATCCTTGTCTGTCTGGAAGCTAGCATCGGTGTAACCAATTACAGCCAATTCTTCCTGACCTCCATATATCAAGAATGAGTCCTTAGTCCTTCTCAAGTACTTAAGGATATTCTTAACAGCTACCCAATGGGCATCACCAGGATCAGATTGGTATTTACTCGTTGCACTTAAAGCATACGAGACATCTGGTCGAGTACATAACATGGCATACATGATAGATCCTATTGCAGATGCATATGGAATCTTATTCACGCGTTCCCTTCTTCCTTAGTTGAAGGGGATTGTGTTTTTGATAGACACATGCCATGTTGCATAGGTATGAATCCTTTCTTGGAATCATGCATATTAAAGCGTCTCAGCACTTTGTCTATGTATGTACTCTGACTTAGGCCAAGCAGTTTTTGTGATCTATCTCTATAGATTCTGATTCCTAATATATAGGCTGCTTCACCTAGGTCCTTCATAGAAAAGCATTTCCCCAACCAAGTCTTTACTTGTTGCAGGGTAGGGACATCGTTTCCAATGAGTAATATGTCATCTACATATAATACCAGGAACACGATCATGCTCCCACTAACCTTCTTGTAGACACAAGGCTCATCTTCGTTCTTAATGAATCCATATTGTTTTACCGTTTCATCAAAACGAAGATTCCAGCTTCTGGAAGCTTGCTTCAATCCATAGATTGATCTTTGTAGCTTACATATCTTATGGGCTTCTTCTGGTATGTCAAATCCTTCAGGCTGTGTCATGTACACATCCTCAAGAAGATTCCCATTAAGGAAAGCAGTTTTGACATCCATTTGCCATATTTCATAATCATGATATGCAGCATAGATAGCAAGTAAAATTCGAATAGATTTAAGCATTGCAACTGGTGAAAAGGTTTCATCATAGTCAACACCATGAATTTGTTTAATCCTTTTGCAACCAGTCTTGCCTTATAGGTATGTACCTTACCATCCATGTCAGTCTTCTTTTTGAAGACCCACTTGCATCCTATAGGATTAACTCCTACAGGAGGCTCTACCAAGTTCCAAACTTGGTTCGTGTACATGGAATCTATTTCGGATTTCATGGCCTCTAGCCACTTCTCAGACTCGGGACCAGTTATGGCCTCTTGGTAGGTCACAGGCTCATCTTGATCCATGAGTAATACATCACCTTGATCTGTTATGAGATATCCATATCTTTCAGGTAGGTGACGTATCCTGCTTGACCTACGCTGGTCTTGTTCTACTTGAGCAGGTTGTTCTTCCACAACTACTTGTGTTTCCTGCTCTAATTCTCATCATAGGTGTATCAATGCTTTGCGATTCTTGAATTTCTTCAAGCTCTACTTTCCTCCTCCCACTGGTTCCTTTGGAAATAAAATCCTTTTCTAGGAAAACTCCAGTTCGAGCGACAAACACTTTGCCCTCAGAAGGATTGTAGAAGTAATATCCTCTTGTTTCTTTAGGATACCCCACAAATAAGCATTGGTCAGATTTGGGCTCAAGCTTAGTTGAAATTTGTCGTTTCACATAAACTTCGCAACCCCAAATCTTCATGTAAGACATATGTGGTCTCTTACCACTCCATATCTCTATATGGTGTTTTATCAACCTTTTTGGATGGAACACGGTTAAGTGTGTAAGCTGCTGGCAATAGCGCATGTCCCCAAAAGGAGTTTGGAAGATCGGCGTGACTCATCATGGATCGGACCATGTCCAACAGGGTTCGATTTCTTCTCTCAGATACACCATTCCATTGGGGTGTTCCAGGAGGAGTAAGTTGGGATAGTATCCCACACTCTTTTAGATGGTCATCAAACTCTAGGCTTAAATACTCACCACCAGAAAAGGGGGGGGAAAAAAAAGGGGGGGGAAGAAGCAAGAACAGACGAGCAGAGGGAGAAGGGAAAGAAAAAAAAGAGAAGGAAAAAAGACACCAAAGAAGGGGGAGGTCGATCTGATCGAAGAGTTTTAATATTCTTATCTAGTTGGTTTTGTACTTCATTCTTGAATTCCTTGAACTTTTCAAAGGACTCTGATTTGTGTTTCATTAAATACACATAACCATATCTACTGAAATCATCAGTAAATGTGATGAAGTATTGAAAACCTCCTCTGGCTGGTATGTTCAGTGGTCCGCATACATCAGTATGTATGAGGGCCAAAAGATCATTAGCTCTTTCACCTTTTCCTGTGAATGGGGACTTTGTCATCTTTCCAATGAAACAAGATCTGCATGTCTCATATGATTCATAATCAAAAGAGTCCAAGAGTCCATCTTTATGGAGTTTGGAAATGCGTTTCTCATTTATGTGGCCTAACCGACAATGCCAAAGGTAAGTTGGATTTAACTCATTTGGTTTCATCCTTTTAGTATTAATGTTATAAATAGGCATTTCAAGATCAAGGACATATAGTCCATTGTTCATCTGTGCAGTAGCATAGAATATATCATTCAAATAAATTGAGCAACAATTGTTCTTTATTATAAATGAAAAACCAAACTTGTCCAAACAGAAACGGAAATAATATTCCTGCTAATTGCAGGTACATAATAACAGTTCTCTAACTGAATTATTAAACCACTAGGTAAAGTCAATCCATAAGTTCCTACGGCTAAAGCAGCAACCTTTGCTCCATTGCCAACTCGTAGGTCGACTTCACCTTTTGCCATTTTCTACTCCTTTTTAGTCCCTGCACATTTGTACAAATGTGAGAACAACCACATCCAGTATCTAATACCCATGTCACAGAAGTAGATAAATTAATTTCAATAACAAAAATACCTGAAGTTGAAGTCTCTACTCCAATCTTCTTATCTTCCAGGTACTTTGGGGCAGTTTCTCTTCCAGTGTCCGGTTTTACCGCAGGATGGAAGCAGGTGCCTGCTTTGCTATGCCTCCACTAGGCTTCAAAGCAGCAACGGTGGGTTTGGGTTTGACAACTTCCTTGCCTTTCCCTTTATCACCCTGCTTGATGGGCCTTTTGTTCTGTCTCTTTCCATTTCCAGTGATCAGAATGGACTTCCCTTTTGACTTCAGATTCTGCTCAGCCGTTCTTAACATGGCTAGCAGCTGCAGGAAGCGATTTGTCCATATCATTCATATTGAAATTTAGGACAAACTGACTGAATCTATCTGGCAACGATTGCTAAGATCAAATCAGTCGGGCAGTTCCTTTCCGAGGGGAAAACCCAGTCTGTCAGGTTTTCCACCTACATACCCAATCATCTTGAGTTAATGGGGACCTACAGAGGCTCCCTCAGCTAACTTGCCTTGAAAAAGGGCTTTTGAAACTTCAAACCTCTCAGCCTTGCTTGGCTGCTCTTGATAGAGCAACTCAGGTGTTCGATCATATCGAATGCTGACATGTTCTCATGTTGCTTTTGCAATTCTGAGTTCCATGGTAGCTAGCATGAGACAAGCAGTTTTCATTGGCATCATCGACATGCTTCTTATAAGCATCTCTTTTTCTGCCTTAGGTGCAGAACTAGGAGGTTCCTCTTCAGGAACAGGTGTCTCCAAGACATATAGCTTTTATCATGTTTGAGGACAATCCTCAGGTTTCGGTGGCCAATTATTTGTGGCATTTCCTAATTGTTTGAGATTTTCTCCCCTGTTTAGTCATATGTTGACTTTTTGTGACACATGTTCCCATTTCATTTGTGAAATTCTCATTACTTTATTGGATAAACTTGAAATTTGACATATGATTAGTAGACATCTTAAGCTTTGTCTTGGTTTTAATCCCATTCATTTCTCATATGTTATCACTGATTTATGAATTATTGAAGTTGGTGCATGTTTGGTTGACTTCTTTGAGCATGCTTAAACTTGCCTTGCCTTTCTGATTTTCATTGACCAACTTCCCATGATCCAAATGATCTGAAATTTGATATGCATACCATGTTATGGATTATGATTGATCATGAATTATTTGATGATTTATTGAATTGTTTATGATTGGTTTTGAGTTAAGTCTTGCTGTTGACTTCTATGAGCTTCCATATGCCATGCTTTGACCTAATTTGTGTATGAAATCATATTGATGCATGATATGAACATGGGACCAATTGAGTTTGCTTCTTGATTATTTAAACTTGATTTTGGTTGAATTTCATTTGCTGTTTTGACTTTCTCATCCCCTTTTGACCCTAGGCTTGTCCTAGTGGTCCTGTTGCTCATGTTTGAGTTCATGTTTTCAGGTTAAGCAACAAATGCTTCAAAGAGATCATTACAATGTGATTGAGTTTGATTTGATTATCATGACTAACTTGTTTGTTTTGTAGCTTGCTTGGCTCATATGCTTGAGCCTTATGCATTGCACAGTTAACTGACTGTGTTGACTGTTGATTTCTATCTTATTTTGCTTTAACTTTGAGTTGTGTACTGATTCTGTTTGACTGGTTTCAGGTACCTTTAGTTGCTTATAGTTATTTAAGAACTTTTCTTTGCTTTGCTTAAGAGCAATTTGCATTGAGGTATAATTTCTTATCTTCATGTAGTCTGGAAGACCTGGCCTGTTACTTGACCAGGCAACTGTCTGAAGTCCTCCTTAAGAGGCAATGTTTGTGACTGTTTACATTTGTCCTTGTATAGAGTCAAAGACCTCCTAAGTGAAGAGGCAATTGGCAGAACCCAAGGGATATGCAACCTATCCCCTGCTATTCTGTGTGTCATCTGCTTTGCTCACACCACTGTGTTGATGCATTACAGATACAAACCCAAGATCTTGTACAATTGTACAGTTGAGTCAGTTTTAAATGTGTAGAAGGGTTTCCCCTTTCTGAACCCACACATTCTTGTCTTAAGCTCTCCCAGGCCAGGGATAAGAGCTGTGAAGTCTTATCTTCACTCACCTTTCATCTGCTTCACCTTAGCCCCTCAATGGCAAGGTTAAGAGCTAACACTACCCAGTTCCAGTGGTTTGTTTGTTGAGGTTGATATGACCCCTCGACTAAAACCTAACCTTGATTGAGCCCATTGCTTGCATATAGTGTGTGTTACTTGTGCTTGCGTGTTTGTTTGACTTGCTTCCTGTGCAAGTTAGGTTTAGTTTGACTTGCTTCCTGTGCAAGTTAGGTTAGGTGTGGCTTGCTTCCTGTGCAAGTCATGTTTAGGATAGGCTTGCTTCCTGTTCAAGTTAGCTAGAAACCTTAACTTAGGGACGACTTTGCATGACAACATCTAGGCTCGAGTCGTAGTCTCCCTAGTGTTGTGTCTCCCTCTGTTATCTGGTTAGGCTAGTCCTTTTTCCCTCCGTAGGGGAACTACGTCGCCCTGATCCTCATACCAGATGAGGTACGTAGGCAGGAGATGAGCTGATCTCTCCGGGCGCCCTTTTTCTTTCTTTGTGTGTGTTCTGGTTCGGAAGCTGATGTAAGTCCAGTGATTGGCAGTCAGGCTCCACGTTTGCTTGTGTTTGTTTGTGTGCGTGTTAGCCGAGCTACGAATGCTCTGATTCTTCTTCGTCCAAGAAGATACGTATGCATAGGATGCGATATCCTAGCGAGCATGTGTCGTTTCCCCAGTCCGAACTACTTCGACTCTGATGTCTATGCCTGATAGACTAAGTAGGCCCAGGAGGCGGTATCCTACCGAGTCAGTTTCAGTCCTGTCTGTTTTCTTGGGTCTCTTTCAGCCAGTGTGTGTGTGTGTTTGAGCAGTGTTTTAGCAACCATTTTCCTTTCTATTGTGCGTGGATCCCGTCGAGTACGACGGATGCGTAGGGGTGCTAATACCTTCCCTTCGCATAACCGACTCCCGATCCCATTCTCTTTGGTCGCGAGACCATGCTTTTTCCAGGTTTACTCTGAGCGTTTCCTTTCCCTCTTTTGGGATAAATAACGCACGGTGGCGGCTCTGTTGTTCTTGTTTCCCGCCGGTTTTTCGCGTAATGCGACAGCTGGCGACTCTGCTGGGGAAGGAAAGTGAAGTTGACCTGTGCTGGTCCATCTTCCCTAAGCAAGTCTCTCCTAGCGCTCTCTAGGTTAGGGTTTTGGTTGCTTTGTGTTGTGTTTATTTATTGCATTCATTATTTGTTCATTTCATTTATTGTTTGCATTTATGTTTGCAATTATGTTTGCATTCATTCATTATTCATATGCCTGGCTGGTTGTCTGTTTCTCTTTGTTGGGGTGGGAGTCACTTGAGGTAAAAGGTCCAATACTCAGACCATGAGTGAAATCTAGGATGATTAGGAATAGAGTGATTCATGGGAAGCGGGTGGTATTGCGCCACTTAGCGGAACATTGGTATCACGAGCAGTTCAGACCCTGGTGGGATATTGTCGTTACATACTTCGGGTGTGTATATGATGGTATTCTGCGAAAGATTATTTATGCTGCGTTTCTCTCGACCTTACCCTGGCCTAGACTACACCCGTGAGTGGGGAAGGGTTGATCATTACAGGTACTGTTGGTGACTTGTGGTTCTGTTGGTGACTTTGGGTTCAGACAACAGTGTATCAGTTGACCTTGAGTTTTCAAGTTGGATTTGGGTTCTAAGTTTAGACCGAAGCTTCAACCTTGTGATCAGAATTGCACAACCAGCCAGTCCAGTCTGCATCATGTGCATCATAGCATATTTATTTTCAAAAGAAATGCAAAAAAAAGAAAAAAAATCGGAAAAAAAAAGAAAAAAAATCGAAAAAAAAAGAAAAAAAATCGAAAAAAGAAAAAAAGAAAACTAATCTCTGCATGCATATCATTTCTCAGGTACATTCCAGAGCTTGATTCACCGATAGAGATGGCAACAGTCCCAGAGCCGAAGCGGAAGACCTGTTCCTACAGCTTTCATCGTGAGCCGTTGACTTCATTGATCGAGTTGGGTAGTCTCGTGACTAGTGATCAGCTGAAGGGTTTTGTTGGGCAGTATGGAGATATTTTGACAATGTTGAAGACAGTAGTTGATCTGGTGCCACTACAGACACTTCTTCAGTTCTATGACCCGGAGCTCAGATGCTTCACCTTTCAAGATTATCAGTTGGCGCCTACTCTCGAGGAGTATTCTATTCTGTTGAGCATCCCGATTCAGCATCAGATTCCCTTTTTGGACGTACCAAAAGAGGTTGACTTCAGAGTTATCGCCAGAGATCTCCGGTTGAGTGTCAAGGAAGTCTGTGACAATTGGAAGCCCAGTGGGGGAGTTGTGGGCCTGCCGTTGAAGTTTCTCCTGAGAGTTGCTAGAGATGAAGCAGAGAAGGGGAATTGGGAAGTTTTTCATGCCCAGCTTGCTGCTATGATATATGGGATCATTCTATTCCCTAGTATGCCTAATTTTATTGACCATGCTGCTATCAGCATTTTCATTAGAGGGAATCCAGTCCCCACTCTTTTAGCTGACACTTACTATGCCATTCACAGTAGGCATGGTAAGGGTGGAGCCATCAAGTGCTGTTTACCTCTCCTGTTCAGATGGTTTATGTCTCTTCTGCCAGTTAGTGGACCCTTTGTGGATACCCAGAGCACTCTTAAGTGGACTCAGAGGGTCATGTCGCTTACCTCCTATGACATCAGATGACAGTCATACCAGATGGACGTGCGAGATGTTATTATGAGCTGTGGAGAATTCCGGAATGTGCAACTCGTGGGGACCAAAGGTTGTATAAATTATAATCCCGTTCTTTCTCTTCGTCAGTTAGGGTTTGTAATGAAGGGAAGACCACTTGAAGCTGAGGTAGCTGAAAGTGTGTATTTTGAGAAGCAGAATGACCCGACTAGATTGGAGCAGATAGGAAGAGCTTGGAGGTCTGTTGGAGTGAAGGATGGATCTGTCTTAGGGAAGAAGTTTGCCATTGCAATGCCTGATTACACCGATTGGGTAAAGAAGAGAGTGGAAACTTTGTTGCTACCCTATGATAGGATGGAGCCGTTGCAGGAGCAACCACCCTTGATCCTTGCTGATAGTGTGCCTACTGAGCACTATAAGCAAGCTCTGATGGAGAGTCGCCATTTGAGAGAGAAGGAGCAAGACACCCAGATGGAGTTGTACAAAGCTAAAGCTGATAGGTTGCACTTGACCCATCAACTCAGGGAAGTGAAAGGAGAGGATGTTAGCAGAGCAAGGAGCAAGAAGAGATCTTACGAGGAGATGGAGTCCATGTTGGATGCAAAGCATAGGGAATGTTTGAGGCTGCAGAGAGCAGAAGCCAACTATCAAAAGAAGATCAGAGACCTGGAGAAGCAACTTAAAGACAAAGACGCCCAGTTGAAGAAAGAGCATGAGTTGAGACAGACATCAGAAGATTATCTTGGAGGAGAGGTTTTGGAGCTTAGAAGGCAATTGAAAGAGAAGATCACCCCTCTACCAGAATGTTCAGAATGCACACTGTTGATAGACCAGTGCCATTACCTGAAGACCCTCATTCCGGAAGACCGTCTGTCTTAGATTGCATCTTTGATGTATTTGTTGAGAATCACCTCCAGGCCTGTTGGATGGGATTCATTTGTTTGTACTCCGTCTTTTGGATCTTTGTTGTTGAGAATCACCTCCAGGCTTGTTGGATGGGATTCATTTGTTTGTACCCCGTTTCGGATTTTGTTGACTCTTGGTTGTATGACCTTTTTGCCCTTATGTATAGATAAGGTTGTTGGTATTTCCCTGTTGTTCTCATTTTCCCCTATATTGTATTGTTCTCTTGTTGCTGCAGGTTGCCATCTTTTGAGGATGGATCAGGCTCTTTGAATGCCTAAGAACTGAGCATATCATGTGCATCATACACATCATTAAACATCATACTCATATCATTTGCATAACAAGTGTTCTTGTGCCGTCTTCTCAATTTGGTTCCTGTGTTCAGGCAGGATAGCTGGTCAAAGACCGCACCGCTACTCAACAAGACTCAACCATCAAAGGAACATGGATTAAGTACAAGCTGAGCTAGCAGAGATGAGGGCTAACATGGCCCAGTTCATGCACATGATGCAAGGGGTTGCGCAAGGACAAGAAGAACTCCGAGCTCTAGTTCAGAGGCAAGAAGCTGTAATTCCACCGCCCAACCAAGCTCTGCCAGAGGGAGGCCCGATTAATGATAACCCTGCTGCTGCTGTACCCATCAACGACTATGCTGTAGGTGGAGAGTTGAGAGGTATTCGAATCGACGGTCAACCGATTGCTCCAGATGCTGCTAATGCCAGGGTAATCCATGCTCCGACCCGTAACAGAGTTCCGATTGTTGACAGACAAGAGGATATGTTTACCTTACTCAGTGAAGACGAAGACATTCTGGGTAGAAATGATGCGAGAGATCGTAAAGTCGAGGCCCTTGCTGAGAAAATCCGGGCTATGGAATGTCAAAACTCCCTCGGTTTTGATGTTACCAACATGGGATTGGTTGAAGGCTTGAGAATCCCGCACAAGTTTAAAGCACCGTCATTCGACAAATACAACGGTACCTCTTGTCCTCGCACTCATGTGCAGGCATATTATCGAAAGATCTCGGCGTATACTGACGACGAGAAGATGTGGATGTATTTTTTCCAAGACAGCCTATCTGGGGCGTCTTTGGACTGGTACATCGAGTTGAAAAGGGAATCGATTAGATGCTGGAGGGATTTGGGTGAAGCATTCCTCAGACAGTATAAACACAATATGGATATGGCACCGACCCGGACTCAGCTGCAGAGTCTGTGTCAGAAAAACAATGAGAGCTTTAAAGAGTACGCCCAGAGATGGCGCGAGCTTGCTGCGAGAGTTCAACCCCCTATGCTGGAAAGGGAGTTGACAGACATGTTTATCAGCACTCTTCAAGGTGTGTATATGGACCGGATGGGAAGCTGCCCATTCGGAAGTTTTTCTGATGTCATCATCTGTGGCGAGAGAACCGAAAGTCTGATCAAGGCCGGTAGGATTCAAGATGTGGGTTCGTCTTCGTCATCGAAGAAACCCTTCTCTGGGGCACCTCGCCGTAGAGAAGGAGAGACCAATGTTGTACAACACAGGGGGAATATGTACCGAGGAAGTGTGGGTAGAGAACAATATCGTCCAGTTGCTGCAGTGACCATTCCTGCACCTCAACCTCGTCAACAACAACAACAAAGGGTTCAACAACCGCAACAACAACAACAACAGCAACAACGTCCGTATCAGCCCAGACAAAGAATGGCTGATCGACGTTTTGATCCGCTACCAATGTCATACGCCGAACTTTTGCCCGAACTACTCAGGTTGGGGTTTGTTGAGCTACGTACAATGGCTCCACCAACAGTGTTGCCTCCTGGATACGACGCCAATGTCCGTTGTGACTTTCATTCTGGGGCACCAGGGCACCATACTGAGAGATGCCGGGTTTTGCAGCACAAAGTTCAAGACTTGATCGATGCCAAGGCGATCAATTTTGCTCCGGTACCCAATGTAGTGAACAATCCTATGCCTTAACATGGTGGGCATAGGGTGAACAATATTGAAGGGGGAGAAGCTGAAGATTTGGTTGATAATGTTGATGATGTTCAGACTTCTCTACTGGTAGTAAAGGGCCGTCTGTTGAAAGGGGGTGTCTACTCGGGCTGTGTCGAGGGCTGTTTGGGCTGTGTTGAAGTTGCTAATGGTTGTGACCAGTTGAGGGCTGGTATTCGAAAGTTGATTGATGAAGGTTGTCTCCAGTTCAGTCGGGCTGTCAAAGATAATGGGTCAGTGTCGACTGTCACTATCTACTTCAAACCATCTGAAGGACGAGGACAAGGGGTTGTCAGTTCATCTGCAGCAAGCAGTGCTCCAGTTACCATGCCCGCTCCGGTGACCATCCGTGTTCCAACTACTATCGTTGCGTCTGGCAGAAGACCAGTTGAGAATAGTAGGGCCGTCCCTTGGAGGTATGATAACGCCTATCGCAGCAATCGAAGGGCTGATAATCAGACGAGGCCAGCAAATCAAGCGCCTGTGACAATCAGTGCACCGGTAAAAACTCCTGTGGTTGCAGGTCCTGTGGTGGACAATGTTGGGGGACCAGGAGGTTTCACCCGGAGTGGACGATTGTTTACTCCTCAGCCGTTGAGAGATGCTAATGCTGAGGCATCTGCTAGGGCTAAGGGCAAACAGGTTGTTGTTGATGAGGAACCGGCTCAGAAGGAGGCTGAGGGTTCATTTGAGAAGGACGTCGAGGAATTCATGAAGATCATCAAGAAGAGTGACTACAAGATCGTAGATCAGCTCAACCAGACTCCGTCCAAGATTTCAATACTCTCTTTGCTGTTGTGCTCTGAGGCACACCGTGATGCTTTGCTGAAGATGCTAAACATGGCATACGTACCGCAAGAGATTTCCGTCAACCAACTGGAGGGTGTGCTAGCCAACGTGAGCACCAGGCATGGTGTAGGTTTCACTGACCTAGACTTAACGCCTGAAGGTCGTAATCATAACAAAGCCTTGCATATCACTATGGAGTGCAAGGGTGCTGTTCTGTCTCACGTGTTGGTAGACACCGGGTCGTCCTTGAATGTCCTGCCGAAGCAGATTCTGAAGAAAATTGATGTTGAGGGAGTTGTGCTCACTCCCAGTGACCTTATTGTGCGCGCATTTGACGGATCCAAACGGTTTGTGTTTGGTGAAGTTACATTGCCGGTGAAGATAGATCCCGAAGTTTTCGACGTCATTTTCTACGTGATGGACATTCAACCCGCCTACAGCTGTCTGTTGGGGTGTCC